>NC_053024.1:371138436-371336030 GCF_003073215.2 Triticum urartu
CAAGGTGTTTGACAAAATGCCACAGGCACCTAGGCATTTCTTGGAGTGGCCAAATCTTCCAGATCAGTGTCTCTTTGGATGCACAAGAGGGTGGTGAGGTTAGTTGGTGGAAAGCACAAACTTGCTAGTGCAAGTTTTGCAGAACTTCAAATCCGGACAGGATGTGAATGGCATTATTTCATGAACCAAAAATATGCCAATGGTTGCATGCTCCTGGACTTAGGAGTTTAACATGGAGGACTACAAGTAGGAAAAAGAATCAAGGGCTAAAGAGTAAGCAAGAATATGGTTGCTGTACAAACCATCATGTTGGACCAGAATGGAGATGAGGTTGTTTCACTCAAAATTTTCAAATAACATCACTGGGTTTTTGCATAAAGTTGAATAATATGCTACTACCAACATCCCATAATTTTGGTGGAGGCTAGAAAGAGATATTTTAATGGGTTGTAGTGCAAATTTGCACTATGGACCAGAGAAGAAAAATTGATGCAGAGCTCAAAATATTACATGAATAAAAGATATTTTTGTATAGAAGTGATTTATAAACATCACATGACAACTCCAAATTTTGGTTGGAATTTTAAGTGAATTTATCAAATGGTTGTAGTTCAATTATGGCCATATAACCTTGGAAAACCATTTTTCAAGAAAATAAAGATTAAGCAAATTAATTATGTAATTAGTTATACTGATAAAAGAAAAGTTTTTCTTGAGAGGTTAAACAAGTCCAATAACATATTTGAAAGGTTTTCATTTTGGGGAAAAACTCCATAATAACAAGGGAGATAATGGTTCAAAGATAAAAAGGGAGCCCAGAAAATAAAAGTTTTAATTCCTAGCAAAATCTTAATTAATAAAACAAAGCCAAAAATTTTGGGTGTCACAACACTACCCCCCTTAAGAAAAATCTCGTCCCCGAGATTTGCTAAGAGCTGTTTTAAGAAAAACTATACGCAATAAAAATGTGGCTACAGTGAGAGGGCAATAAGTGGTGAAAAACCACAGTGTGAATACTGGTGCTGCGTGGAAAAATCTACGGTTCGGGACAAAACGTGAGATTTCTACGCTGGATATAAATTTAGAATAACTTCTAAATTTAAATATACGCTAGTCGTACCCGAGAGCACAGTGCTCTCTCTGGCCGACAGGTGGACCCGGGGCCCACTGTCAGCCTCTTCTCCCTCTGGTTCTTCCTTCTTCCTCTCTCCCGCGCTCTTTCCCGCGCTTTCTCCACCGGCGACGCCTAGCGCGTAGGGCATCTAGGCCGTACCGCGGTAGTGCGTGGCGTGCTAGCTGCCGGTGCAGCGTGCACTCACCTCACGGGCTAGCGCGCTGTCGGCACTGCTCGTGGATTTGTCTCCGAACACCGACGATCGGCGACGAGCGGCATTGGTGGACTTCGCCCACCGTACACCGAGCTCGAGCTATAAAACGGCCGGGGTGCCCCTCTCTTCTTCCTCACACCTGGCCTCACTTCTCCTCCTCCTTCTTCCTTCATTACTGCTTACAAAAGCTCGGGTTAGGCTCTAATGGCGGAGGCGATGCCGGACTGGTTTGCGATCCTGATATGCGGAGGGCTGGCGACACTGCTGGGGCTCTCCGTGCTCCTGTGCGCGACGATCCGCGACGATCGTCGCGACGCTGCTACTCGGGTGTTGGCTCTCCGCGGTGTTGGTGATCACGAGGAGTAGATGGGGTGTGCCGGGTGCTAACTGTTGTTAGGGGGTGATTAGCTGGATGTAACACCGTTGCAAAGTTTTGCAAACAGTGTATGTGTTCGAATGATTATGGTTGTGAGTCTGCTGCCGTGGTGCTGTGTGAAATTAATTAATCCACGCCGTGATAAGGTGCAGATGTAGCAACTCAGGGAAAAGAAATCTCACTCCAGGATTTTGCGAGGGAAAAACAGTTAATTTAAAGGAGCATAAACCTCAACAAAAACTACACACATTAGTAGAAGCCAAATAATTGACTCGTCGTACAAACTCAGGGTATCACGCATAAGTCACACACATAAATAAATGTTGCAATAATGAACACCGCAGCGACGTCTAAAATGGAAACGGTAACTGGACGGGGTCCCTAGAAAACGTCTCTGGTACTGGGATACACTCCTCTTCTATCGGGGGAAGTGGATTGACCAGTCGATGCACGTGTCTCTCCTGGTCGGGCCTCAGTGTTCTGCCGATGGCGATCTGTGGATTTAAATCCGCGAGGCTCTGGAGATAACCCATCACACGTTGGGTTAAACGCTCTTGAGCGATGACGTACTGGACAAGGTTGGCCAGGACTGGGTCTCTCTCAATTCGTCCACCGGGAAAAGATGTCACTCCTCCGGGTGCTGCACGGCTCGGGAAGTAATAATACCCTCGTTCACTGGCATAGGGTACCGCGAATCGAAGGCGAGCAAGCGCTTCGTATGCAACAGCTTCTATGGCCATATGAGGGGTTGGCATAGATTTCCCCACGAAGGAGACCTCCGTTGGGTCTTGGTTTGAGTTTACGGGAGGGATGTGCACTGCTGCCCAATATCTCGAGGTGGAAGGGGTAATTCTCGATTTGAACAACTCGTACTGGGGTGGCTGGGTAGCGCCCATGGTACTGCAGGTAAAATCCCACAATATCTTGACAAAACTACCCTGGGTTGCATCTGGGGTTCTCAGGTAAATGCTGGGGGTTGACATGGCAAGAAATGGTTGTGAGGGTGGTGCACAAGGTGAGAGGTGCTTGGCAAGGTCACGCGGTGGCCTTTTTATAGCACCGGAGCTGGGTCTTTTTTTACCATGGTGAATGGTAAAGAAAATTTTTCAGCTCTGTTCCAAGGGTCGGGGTCAAGCCACAGATTCACACATTTCACTATAGTGATGTGTTACTATGGGGGTTGTCGGGGAGGTTTTTGGTAACTGTGTCTGGGATAGAAATCTTATACTGCATACTGGCGTATCCAGGCAAGGCTACTATTAAAACAGAGGCACGACAACAGGCGGCATTTAATTACAAGGCCACACGATTACAAAGAGAGGGTACACTGGGACTCGATACGACTCGGGTGACTTAGTCTACCTCGTTTACATCCAAGCGGGCGTGCCTTGTGGATGTTGAGGCTTCTCCACGGGTCTCGTCGTCGGAATTAGCTGGAGTGGGTTGAGGGGCTGCAGGCTCGGGGTAGCGATGAGGACCATCTCGGGGATTGTTGGCCACAACCCCGTTGGAGTGTGCTCCCAATATGCGACGAAGCACTTCTGGGGTTATCGCAACACCTTGGCCGATGGCTGGGGCTGTCCTCAGGGACTCGATCGGGTGTCCAAACAGCACGACTGGGTTGTCGGTGTTGGGCTCGTTCTCTTCTCTCGCCGGGGCTCGACGAACCAGCTCTCCACGAGCTGCAATTAGATCAATAGTGATTTGATCGCACAGTTCCTCTAGTGCACTTACATAGCGTGCTAGGTGCAACAATGCAGGATCTGTCTCGTGATCTCCGTTGGCAACTTGGGGTGGTCTACCATACCCTTCACGTCTGGGGTAGTAGTGGTACGAGCGACAGTTAACTCTAGGCGACAAGTGCCGGAGATGAACTATAGCTTCTCGAGTAGCTAGTTGGATGGCTTGTGGCTCAAAGGAAGTCGTTCTTCCGGTGAACCTGTAGGGGCGCTCGAGCTCTAGACCCCTATCGTAGATGTGTACAGTGGCCCAGAATTGACGGTTCTCACCGCTCATGGGTCCTTGGTACACAACAAACTCTGGGGGCTCTTCTAACGCATAGGCACGACGGGTGAGGTTTGCGAGTATGGTCACAAAGCCTCCAAGGTTGGTTGCCGTGGTCTCATTGTGCACGACAGGGCCAGGCATTGTAGCTTGGTTTGGGGTAGAGGCTGTGCTGTGCTGTGTTGGGGCTAGCGTGCCCCTTTTTATAGGAAAAGGGGACGGAGTCTTCCTTCGCACGTTTGCGAGAAAGGACTATTTAGGGGCCGGTCACTTGTGCATGAGCGACAGGTTTAGGCTGATAGGTTGGGCACCGGCTGCCAAAAGGTGTCGGGTCACTGTGGGGCTATCTTGTATGAGAAGCTTGGTTCGGTTATGGCTTGATGGGTTGGTTTGCCTAAGTTTATAGACCCGGCTAACATAGGATTAGCCAATGGTCAGCCTGACTCTGATACCAAGTCTGTCACGACTGGTTTTTCTGGACATTGATTTCCAGAAAATGGCCGTCGTGCTCACCAGCCCCAGGATTACTGTTAGCTGATGAGGCACCAACTTGATACAGAAATTCCAAGCAAAAATACAAAATATGTAGTACAAGACCATTGTGGCCTATGATTACGTCAAATGGTTTCTAGTGGTCGATGTCGGAAGCGGTTTGTGAGTCATCAGTGTCTATGGGACTCCATTTCCCACAGGAACAGCTGACCAGGTTAACTCCTATCTTTGCGAGGCTGCTATCACCGTTGCTTAGGTCCCGAGGCTGTCATCGCCACGCTCCTCTCCAAGCAAGCAATCTGGCCAAGACAATAGCCAGGGACAAGCCAGTGAGTACTTTGAATGTACTCGCAAACATTAAGAACACAGGTATAATATAATTGATAATCATGCACTGAAAAATTCCATGATCACATCGTCAGTCATAAATAAAACATCTTTTATGCATGCAAGCAGGTTATTTTCATGCAACATGAATAAGCAGTAATAGAGTGGGAATAAAATGCCGTAGTCGGGCGTCTGAGCAACACCACATAAAGGGCTTTTAAAAGAAATGCCACAGTCGGGCGTCTAAGCGACACCACATAAAGGGCTTTAAAAGAAATGCCACAGTCGGGCGTCTGAGCGACACCACATAAAGGGCTTTAAAAGAAATGCCACAGTCGGGCGTCTGAGCGACACCACATAAAGGGCTTTAAAAGAAATGCCACAGTCGGGCGTCTGAGCGACACCACATAAAGGGCTTTAAAAGAAATGCCACAGTCGGGCGTCTTGGCGACACCACATAAAGGGCTTATAAGAGAAATGCCACAGTCGGGCGTCTCAGCGACACCACATAAAGGGCTTATAAAATAAATAATCACAATGAATATCCAGTAGGTAGAACCGTCCCAGGGATACTCGATAATACAGATAATGCAACGGGTTAGTCCATCACAAAATAATAATCATGGTCCTCACAAGTAACTAGTCGGTATCCAAGTTTGGTTTAACAATATCTCCTCTGAAGACCGACACTAAGACCAACACTTGACCCATCCCAGACTGTAATCCTTAACCATGGACACGGCTATTCGAATAGGTTTAATCTCTGCAGAGGGTGTACTATTTACCCACGAGTAACAGATTCCTTTAGTCCATTGGGACTAATTCCGTCTACGGCCTTTTAGTTGAAAACACGCCTAACTTGCACACACCAGCTTAACTCATCGGTGTCTGGAATCACCCACGACACTTGTTAAGCAAAACTCTAAGTGGGGAGGCTACAACCTCGCGTAGCATGGGATCAAATTTATATCGCGCGCTCTAAAGGGTGGCCTCCCCTCTCGGTCCCAACCGGAAACACCCATGCCCCCGGACCAGGTGGCCTGCCTACCGGCTACAACCGGTATCTTCCACCATGGCCTCTCTGTACGATGTGTGCTGGAAAGGGGTTGACGACTTATTGAACCGTACCCTACCTGCGGCAGGGACGAGTGGTAGTACGAGGCAAATATGGGGGTTACTGGAACAAGACTCGATCTACGGCCGACTCTGGAGGCTTATAAGTTCCCTGCATGACATGTATATCAAATATAATTCAACCGACGAAATCACCACCCATTATACCTTACTATGCCATACCGGACATAACCGTCCCGACGGGGACCGGCGACAAGCTCACTCCTACCCAAGGCAGAGGCTTTCCCGGATTCCTTTGCGGCATGCATGCAAGGCACATGAGGATGATTACCATCACAAGTATATTCATTTCCAACAGCAAGGAAATCACTAATATGCCTTCATGCAAATGATCACATCGCCACATAAAATAACGAGTTCTCCAAAATGAGATGGTGTTATAAACGAGTGAACTAACACACCAAAAATATTATGCCGGGATTCAGAATGCTTGCCTTCATGGTGTGGAAGGGCAGGGTGCACTCCAAATCTTTTGAAAGCTTTCTTCTCTTCCAAAATCCTATTTTCAAAAATATGCAAATAACACATATTTCAAAAACAGTACAAAAAAGTTGTTTGGAAAATTTTCAAATAAATCTTAAAATAAACTAGACAAAATTTGAGAGATGTAGGAAAAAGAATCAATTCATTTGGAGTTATATTCAAAGAGTTATAGATAGTCAAAGTTCTGGTCAAATATGTTATTTAAAATTAAAACAGAAAAAGAAAAACGTTTCGAATATACGTACACGTCGAAAGCGTATTTTGGTTATACGCTTCCACTTACTCCAGCGTGGATGGCGCGCGAGTCACTGACAGTGGGCCCGCCTGGCCCAATGGTCAGGTTTGACTGGTCTATCCCTCCCTCCTCTTCCTCTGCCCGAACGGAGGCGAGGCAACGGCGATCGTCGCCGGCGAACGGTGGCTCCCCGTGGGTTCCAGAGGGTCTGGATGGATCCGCGAGACCGAGGCGGTCCTTCCGGTGGTCGCTGGGTAGACGGGGGTGGAAAGAGTCGTCGACGGTGAGCTTCGCGGTGGAGGGGGCTTCGGGAGCAGAGTGGTTTTGGGGCTACGGTGGTTTCCTATCAAAATCGAGTAGGGGGATGGGTTCACGGGAGGAAGAGAAGGTTCCTGGTGAAGAGAACGGAGAGGGGAAGGCTCTGGTGGCGCCGGAATGGCCGGGGCAGTGGCGGCGGCTGCGGTTGCCGGAGATGGGGAAGGAGACCTCCTCGGGTCGATTGGCTGCCAATGGGGGTCCTAGGGAGATGTCTTGGGACTGCCTGCGTGCGGAGACGAGCTCGGGGCTCCTTAAATAAGTGATCGGGGTCAGTTCCGCGGCGGTGGATGAGGATGCCGGCGAACCGCCTCTCTGTAGCTTGCAGGGCGTCGTGCTGACGACGGGAGCTAGCCGACGAGCGAGGGGATAAGCTTGCGCTGTTCCCAGGGGCAGGTGGCGAGCCCGGGTGGCTTTGGCGGCGCCAACCGTGGCAGAGGCGCGCTACGGACGCCGGTGTGCCGCCAAAAGCTCTGTCGGCGTCGCTGTAGGCTGCCAGGGCGGCTTGGCGCGTTGCTGTGAGGGGGGGAAAGTGCGTGGCGTGGTGCTGCAGAGCGGGCCAAAACCAGGGGGGCCAGCGTGTCGGCTCGGGCGTGGTTCGTGCAATACGCGCGCTCTGGGCGCGTCCAGTGCACGCGCGGAAGGTGTTCGATACAATGCCGTGGCATGCTACAGGTCACAGGTGAGGCTGGCACTTAGCAGACCTAGGTTAGGAGTAACTGGGAGTCTAGTGGACATGTTAGTTTGATCAGAGGTGCAAGGTCACAGTGTAATGACAAATGTCATGTCAAAAATGTTTATGCACGCAAGGTGTTTGACAAAATGCCACAGGCACCTAGGCATTTCTTGGAGTGGCCAAATCTTCCAGATCAGTGTCTCTTTGGATGCACAAGAGGGTGGTGAGGTTAGTTGGTGGAAAGCACAAACTTGCTAGTGCAAGTTTTGCAGAACTTCAAATCCGGACAGGATGTGAATGGCATTATTTCATGAACCAAAAATATGCCAATGGTTGCATGCTCCTGGACTTAGGAGTTTAACATGGAGGACTACAAGTAGGAAAAAGAATCAAGGGCTAAAGAGGCAAGCAAGAATATGGTTGCTGTACAAACCATCATGTTGGACCAGAATGAATGAGGTTGATTCACTCAAAATTTTCAAATAACATCACTGGGTTTTTGCATAAAGTTGAATCATATGCTACTACCAACATCCATAATTTTGGTGGAGGCCAGAAAGAAATATTTTAATGGGTTGTAGTGCAAATTTGCACTCTGGACCAGAGAAGAAAAATTGATGCAGAGCTCAAAATATTACATGAATAAAAGATATTTTTGTATAAAAGTGATTTAAAAACATCACATGACATCTCCAAATTTTGGTTGGAATTTTAGGTGAATTTATCAAATGGTTGTTAGTTCAATTATGGCCATATAACCTTGGAAAACCATTTTTCAGGAAAATAGAGATTGAGCAAATTAATTATGTAATTAGTTATACTGATAAAAGAAAAGTTTTTCTTGAGAGGTTAAACAAGTCCAATAACATATTTGAAAGATTTTCACTTTAGGGAACAACTCCATGATAATAAGAAAGGAAATGTTTAAAAAAATCAAAAGGGAGTCCAAAAAATCAAAGTTTTAATTCCTGGCAAAAATTTTAATTTAATAAAACAAGGCCAAAATTTTGGGGTGTCACAACACTACCCCCCTTAAGAAAAATCTCGTCCTCGAGATTTGCTAAGAGCTGTTTTAAGAAAAACTATACGCAATAAAAATGTGGCTACAGTGAGAGGGCAATAAGTGGTGAAAAACCACAGTGTGAATACTGGTGCTGCGTGGAAAAATCTATGGTTCGGGACAAAACATGAGATTTCTACGCTGGATATAAATTTAGAATAACTTCTAAATTTAAATATACGCTGGTCGTACCCGAGAGCACAGTGCTCTCTCTGGCCGACAGGTGGACCCGGGGCCCACTGTCAGCCTCTTCTTCTCCCTCTGGTTCTCTCTTCTTCCTCTCTCTCGCGCGCTTTCCCGCGCTTTCTCCACCGGCGACGCCTAGCGCGTAGGGCATCTAGGCCGTACCGCGTAGTGCGTGGGCGTGCTAGCTGCGGTACCGCGGTAGTGGCGTGTCACTTGCCTCACTAGCGGTAGATCTTCACGAAGTAGGCGATCTCCTTGCCCTTACAAACTCCTTGGTTCAACTCCACAATCTTGTCGGAGGCTCCCAAGTGACACCTAGCCAATCTAGGAGACACCACTCTCCAAGAGGTAACAAATGGTGTGTAGGTAATGAACTCCTTGCTCTTGTGCTTCAAATGATAGTCTCCCCAACACTCAACTCTCTCTCATAGGATTTGGATTTGGTGGAAAGAAGATTTGAGTGGAAAGCAACTTGGGAAGGCTAGAGATCAAGATTCATATGGTAGGAATGGAATGTCTTGGTCTCAACACATGAGTAGGTGGTTCTCTCTCAGAACAAATGAGTTGGAATGATGTGTGTGTTCTGATGGCTCTCTCACTGAGTGAGAAAGAGGTGGAGGGGTATATATAGCCTCCACACAATCCAAACCGTTAACACAGTTTTCCAATCTCAGTGGGACCGGATCAACAAACTCGGTCGGACCGAAAAGGTTAACCTAGTGACCGTTAGAGATTTTCGGTGGGACTGACATGCAACTCGGTAGGACCGATTGGTTAGGGTTTGGGCATAACGTAATCTCGGTGAGACCGATACACAAACTCGGTGAGACCGAGTTTTGGTAATTAGCTAACCAGAGAGTTGGTCAGGCAAACTCGGTGGGACCGATTTGCTCTTTCGGTTGAGACCGAAAAGTTACAAAAAGGAAACACTGAATTTACATTGCAATCTCGGTGGGACCGATCCGCTCTTTCGGTGAGACCAAAAAGTTACGAAAGGGAAACAGAGAGTTTGCAATCCCATCTCGTTGAGACCGAGATCCCTATCGGTAGAACCGAATTGCTAGGGTTTGGCAGTGGCTTATGACAAGTGAAACTCGGTGGCGCCGGATAGAAAGAATCGATAGGACCGAGTTTGGCTTAGGGTTTAGGTCATATGTGGATATGTGAAAGTAGTTGAGGGTTTTGGAGCATATCACTAAGCACATGAAGCAAGAGGCTCATTAAGCAACACCTCATCCCTCCTTGATAGTATTGGCTTTTCCTAAAGACTCAATGTGATCTTGGATCACTAAAATATAAAATGAAGAGTCTTGAGCTTTTGAGCTTGAGCCAATTCTTTGTCCTTAGCATTTTGAGGGTTCCACTTTCACATCCATGCCATGCCAATCATTGAGCTTTCCTGAAATAGTCATCTTGGAATAGCATTAGCTTAATGAGCTATATGTTGTTATGAATTACCAAAACCACCTTGGGATAGTTGCACTTTCACATGGGCCCGGCTAGAGGGGGTGGTCCGGCAGGCTGTTAGGAGTTGTTTCCGGCAGGGGCTCTGCCGGGAGCGGACGACTCAACCGGGAGAGGCTTACCGTAGTCCTACTTTCTCCTTTTCCGGGCCATTGTTGCTGGTGATATGAAGGGCTAAGAGAGACGAAGAACAAAAGTTCCTGGTTCCACGGGAAGCTTCTGCGCAGCACACTTTGATAGGTAATCAGCCATGTTATTTTTCGCATGGGGTACATGCTCTGTTTGCAACCCATCAAAGTGCTCCTCCAATCCCCTCACTTCCTCGATGTATGTCTCCATCAATGGACTTTGATAATCCTTGTTGACTTGTCTCACCACAAGCTGGGAATCTCCTCGAATGATCAGCTTCTTAATTCCCAATTCTGCTGCAATCTTGAGCCCGACAAGGAGCCCTTCATACTCGGCTGTATTGTTGGTGGCTTCTTCCTGGGCAAAATGCATTTGGACGACGTACTTCAAGTGCTCCCCGGAGGGGGCAACAAGAAGCACGCCAGCCCCTGCACCTTGTAGGAAAAAACACACCATCAAAATACATAATCCATTCTTGGGGTGATTCTTTGCCGATGAGAGTTGTCTCTGTTATTTCCTCATCAGGGGTTAGCGTCCATTCTGCAATAAACTCTGCCAGTGCCCTGCTCTGGATAGTTGATGTTCTCTCGAACTTTAATCCAAAGCTGGATAACTCCAAAGCCCACTCCACTATTCTGCTAGTAGCCTCAGGGTTTCTGAGTATCCTTTGCAGCAGAAAACGAGTGACAACCATGATCTCGTGGGCTTAGAAGTAGTGGGGCAGTTTCCTTGAGGCCGTAATGAGACCAAAGATTAACTTTGTGCACACAAGAGTACCTCGATCTAGCCCCCTGTAACAAGGAGCCGATGAAGTACACTTGGCGCTGCACCACTTTCTTCCTTGCCGCGTCCTTGGGGTTGTTCTCGTTTTCGTGCTCGTTGCTATCCTGATCCTTCTCTGGATCTGCTGTTTTCTGCTCACTTTCTGCCTCATGCACTTCTCGCTGCGCTACCAAGGCTCCACTGACCACTTGGTTGGTTGCTGCCAAGTATAGCAACAACGGTTCTTGGGGTCTGGGTGCAACCAAAGTAGGCACAAACAATAGGTAGGCCTTCCACTCTTGCAGAGCTGCATCTGCTTCCGGGGTCCACTTCATAGGCCCTGCCTTCTTCAAAATTTTAAAGAACGGCAGGGCACGCTCGGCAGACTTGGAGATGAATCTGCCTAGCGCGGCAACACATCCTGTTAAGCGCCTTATATCCTTAACTGCCCTTGGTGCTTGGATCTGCTCAATGGCTTTGATCTTGTCAGGGTTAGCTTCGATCCCCGATGGGACACGAGGAAACCAAGTAGCTTGCCGGAGGGAACACCAAACACACACTTCTCCGGATTAAGCTTCAAATTGATCTCGCGTAGATTAGCAAGCGTCTCCTCCAAATCCTAGATAAGGGTGGCCTTATCCTTGGTTTTGACCACGATATCATCCATATAGGCTTCTATATTTCTACGCAACTGTGGCTCAAATCCAATCTGGACTGCCCTTGCAAAAGTGGACCCAACACTCTTTAATCTGAATGGCATGCGGACAAAGAAGTACATACCACATGGAGTGATGAATGACATCTTCTCTTCATCTTCCTTGGACATGAAGATCTGATGATATCCGGAGTATGCGTCCAGAAAGGAGAGCAAATCACAACCTAAAGTGGAACCCACAATCTGGTCGATGCGCAGCAAGGGAAATGGGTCCTTCGGGCCAGCCATGTTGAGATCCGTGAAATCAATGCAAAGCCTCCACTTCCATTAGCCTTCCGGACTACCACTGGATTTGCTAACCATGTAGGATGTAGTACTCCTCTAACCAAACCAGCTGCCTCCAGTTTATTGATCTCTTCGGCAATGAACAGCTGCCTCTCCAAGGCCTGCTTCTGGACTTTCCACTTGATAGGTCGGGCATGTGGGCAGACATCAAGGTGTTTCTCGATTACCTCCCTGAGAACACCGGGGATATCAGATGGTTTCCAGGCAAACACATCGATATTTGTTGGTGTTCTGGGAACGGGGGTCCCCAGACTTGCCTGCCTACGGCCCGCAGCGTGGCTCCACCAGCAGCCCTGTACGGCCCATCTTCACTAGCAAATATTCAAGACCCTCGCGAAGGGCCAAGCCTCACGAGGCGGACGATGCAAGACCTCCTTAGGGGCAGCCTCACCAGGCTGGCTCATGAGGGGCGGAGATATCAAGGCAAGGGGCACCTCATGAGGTTGCTTTGATGCAAGCCATGACGACTGGATCCAGGCGGGCGCTACCGCGCAGTGTCCTCATTTCCTCTTTGGTGCTAAAGGGGAAAGTGCAGACGAGGAGTCCCGAGGCATCAGGCAAAGGTTTCCATATCAGTGCAACAAGACCAAGACCAGCAGGATGGCATGATGGAGGTCACCGTGGAGCCCAAGACAGCGTCACCACCAGAGCCTTTGGCAGACGAGGACAACTTTTGTCAGGATAGCTTGTACTAGTTGTCTCCCTTTGAATTTGGCCGTTGTGGGATCCCTTCCCGCTCAATATTTGGGAAGAGGACCAGGGCCTCTATAAATAGGACTAGCCACCACCATAGGGAAAAAGAAGGTTCAGACCTAGATAGAATCCATACCACCCCAACCACTCAACTTCACCAAGCACAAGAACACCTCACCTCACGAGGCTGTTCTTCCTCTGTAACTGTTCGTCCTCAACCTAACAGACAATCCACCACACCACACTGGAGTAGGGTATTACACCACAATGGTGGCCTGAACCAGTATAAATCTTGTGTCTTGTGTTCTTTGGGTTCGTCGAGCTAGGTGATACATCTCCAACGTATCTATAATTTTTTATTTTTCCATGCTGTATTATATTCTGTTTTGGACATTATTGGGCTTTATTATACACTTTTATATTATTTTCGGGACTAACCTATTAACCGGAGGCCCAGCCTAGAATTGTTGTTTTTGCCTATTTCAGAGTTTCGCAGAAAAAGAATATCAAACGGCTTCCAAATGGAATGAAACCTTCGGGAACGTGATTTTTGGAATGAACATGATCCAGAGGACTTGGACCCTACGTCAAGAAAGCAACCAGGAAGGCACGAGGTAGGGGGGGACGCCTACCCCCCCCCAGGCGCGCCCTCCACCCTCGGTGGGGCCCATGTTGCTCTACCGACGTACTTCTTCCTCCTATATATAATACGTACCCCAAACTACCAGATATGGAGCCAAAACCCAAATTCCACTGCCGCAACCTTCTGTACCTGTGAGATCCCATCTTGGGCCTTTTCCGGAGCTCCGCCGGAGGGGCCATCGATCACGGAGGGCTTCTACATCAACACCATAGCCTCTCCGATGACGTGTGAGTAGTTTACCCTTAGACCTTCGGGTCCATAGTTATTAGCTAGATGGCTTCTTCTCTCTTTTTGGATCTCAACACAATGTTCTCCCTCTCTTTATGGAGATCTATTCGATGTAATCTTCTTTTGCGGTGTGTTTGTTGAGACCATGAATTGTGGGTTTATGATCAAGTTTATCTATGAAGAATATTTGAATCTTCTCTGAATTCTTTTATGTATGATTGGTTATCTTTGCAAGTCTCTTTGAATTATTAGTTTGGTTTGGCCTACTAGATTGATCTTTCTTGCAATGGGAGAAGTGCTTAGCTTTGGGTTCAATCTTGCGGTGTCCTTTCCAAGTGACAGTAGGGGCAGCAAGACACGTATTGTATTGTTGCCGATTCGAGGATAACAAGATGGGGTTTATATCATATTGCATGAGTTTATCCCTCTACATCATGTCATCTTGCTTAAAACGTTACTCTGTTCTTTTGAACTTAATACTCTAGATGCATGCTGGATAGCGGTCGATGTGTGGAGTAATAGTAGTAGATGCAGGCAGGAGTCGGTCTACTTGTCTCAGACGTGATGCCTATATACATGATCATACCTAGATATTCTCATAACTATGCTCAATTCTGTCAATTGCTCAACAGGAATTTGTTTACCCACCATAATAGTTACGCTCTCGAGAGAAGCCACTAGTGAAACCTATGGGCCCCGAGTCTATTTTCTATCATATTAATCTTCCATCAACAAGCTATTTCTTGCACCATTTTTATTTTTCTTTATTTACTTTGCATCTTTATCATAAAAATACCAAAAATATTATCTTATCATATCTATCAGATCTCACTTTCGTAAGTGACTGTGAAGGGATTAACAACCCCTTTATTGCGTTGGTTGCGAGGATTTTATCATATCTATCAGATCTCATTTATCATATTATCTTATCATATCTATCAGATCTCACTTTGCACGCTTAACAGGGATTTCATAGAACTAGTAGTTTTGTGGACGCTATCACGATGCTTGTCGTTGAACTTGAAAGACAATTTATGCACCTGCATCCTTGCACACAAAGGATTTTCCTAGAATTTTCTAATATTGAGCATTCTTCTGTTAAGCGTGCCGCTACTATCTTTTTGGCTCATGAGTTTAGATTTATAAGATAAGAGGCCAAAGAAATCCTTGCGCATTATAGGGTGGACGCTGGCCGTCCTCCCATAGAGGCTATCCTTTTTGATCAAGAAGAAATAATGTGTTTTCAATCTCTAGACTATGTTGCTTTCAATGAAAATCTTAGAAAAAGGGTTCCTACCAATGTTCTAGTTGATAGAATTTCTGAATTTAATAATGATTTGGCTATTCGAAATAATGAGCTAGGGTATTCCCTCGAGTATAGGCTCACAAAGTTCTGTCAAAAGAATGCTTATAATGATGAATTGGTTGTGCAGTACGAAGGGCCGAAGGAGGAACCTATACCTCCTAAAGTTGATCTTGGGGACTTTTGTCCCATTAAATTTATCCCGTTTGATTACTTTTGTTTGCCTCAAAGAAAAGTTGCTGCCGAACGTAGAGAATATGAAATAAGTTTTAATGATCTATCCTATTATTATGGCGACACCTAGATCTATCTTCGCTTTTATGCCTAGCTAGGGGCGTTAAACGATAGCGCTTGTTGGGAGGCAACCCAATTTTATTCCTTGCTTTTTACTCCTGTTTAGTAATAAATAATTTATCTAGCCTCAGTTTTGGTTGTGTTTAATTAGTGTTTGTGCCAAGTAGAACCGTTGGGAAGACTTGTGGAAAGTCTTTTTGATCTTGCTGTAAAAAACAGAAACTTTAGCGCTCACGAGAATTGCTGTTATTTGGAAAGTACTATTTAGTTAATTATTTTTTCAGATGATTCATAGATAAATTCCTTACGTCCAGCAATTTATTTTAGAATTTTTGGGGTTCTAGAACTTGCGTTAGCTACAGATTACTACAGACTGTTCTGTTTTTGACAGATTCTGTTTTTCGTCTGTTGTTTGCTTATTTTGATGAATCTATGGCTAGTAAAATATTTTTTAAACCATAGAGAAGTTGGAATACAGTAGGTTTAACACCAATATAAATAAAGAATGAGTTCATTACAGTACCTTGAAGTGGTGTTTTGTTTTCTTTCGCTAACGGAGCTCATGAGATTTTCTATTTTGAGTTTTGTGTTGTGAAGTTTTCATGTTTTGGGTAAAAGATTTGATGGATTATGGAACAAGGATTGGCAAGAGCCTAAGCTCGGGGATGCCCATGGCACCCCAAGATAATCTAAGGACACCTAAAATCCAAGGCTTCGGGATGCCCAGAAGGCATCCCCTCTTTCGTCTACTTCCATCGATAACTTTACTTGGAGCTATATTTTTATTCACCACATGATATGTGTTTTGCTTGGAGCGTCTTGTATTATTTCAGTATTTATTTGTTAGTTTGCCACAATCTTTTATGTACACACCTTTGAAGATAAACACACATGATTTGAAAATTATTAGAATACTCTATGTGCTTCACTTATATCTTTTGAGTTATATAGTTTTTGCTCTAGTACTTCACTTATATCTTTTAAAGCACGGTGGTGGATCTGTTTTATAGAAACTATTATTCTCACATGCTTCACTTATATTATTTTGAGAGTATTAAACAGCATGGTAATTTACTTAAACTGGGAAATTAATCCTAATATGCTAGGCATTCAAGATTAGTAAAAAAAATTCTTATGAGTGTGCTGAATACTAAGCGAAGTTTGATACTTGATAATTGTTTTGAGATATGGAGATGGTGATATTAGATTCATGCTAGTTGAGTAGTTGTGAATTTGAGAAATACTTGTGTTGAAGTTTGTGATTCCCGTAGCATGCATGTATGGTGAACCGTTATGTGATGAAGTCGGAGCATGATTTATTTATTGATTGTCTTCCTTATGAGTGGCGGTCGGGGACGAGCGATGGTCTTTTACTACCAATCTATCGCCCTACGAGCATGTGCGTAATACTTTGCTTCGATAACTAATAGATTTTTGCAATAATTATGTGAGTTCCTTATGACTAATGTTAAGTCCATGGATTATACGCACTCTCACCCTTCCACCATTGCTAGCCTCTCTAATACCGCGCACCTTTCGCCGGTATCATACACCCACCATACACCTTCCTTAAAACAGCCACCATACCTACCTATCATGGCATTTCCATAGCCATTCCGAGATATATTGCCATGCAACTTTCCACCGTTCCGTTTACTATGACACGCTCCATCATTGTCATATTGCTTTGCATGATCATGTAGTTGAAATCGTATTTGTGGCAAAGCCACCGTTCATAATTCTTTCATACATGTAACTCTTGATTCATTGCACATCCCAGTACACCGCGGAGGCATTCACATAGAGTCATATTTTGTTCTAAGTATTGAGTTGTAATTGTTGAGTTGTAAGTAAATAAAAGTGTGATGATCATCATTTTTAGAGCATTATCCCAAGTGAGGAAAGGATGATGGAGACTATGATTCCCCCACAAGTCGGGATGAGACTCCAGACTAAAAAAAGAGGCCATAAAAAACAAAAGAGAAAAGGCCCAAATAAAAAAAATGAGAGAAAAAGGGAGATGGGACAATGCCACTATCCTTTTACCACAGTTGTGCTTCAAAGTAGCACCATGATCTTCATGATAGACAGTCTCCTATGATATCACTTTCATATACTAGTGGGAATTTTTCATTATAGAACTTGGCTTGTATATTCCAATGATGGGCTTCGTCAAAATGCCCTAGGTCTTCGTGAGGAAGCGAGTTGGATGCACACCCACTTAGTTCCTTTTGTTGAGCTTTCATATACTTATAGCTCTAGTGCATTCGTTGCATGGCAATCCCTACTCACTCACATTGATATCTATTAATGGGCATCTCCATAGCTCGTTGATACGCCTAGTTGATGTGAGACTATCTTCTCCCTTTTTGTCTTCTCCACAACCACCATTCTATTCCACGTATAGTGCTATGTCCATGGCTCACGCTCATGTATTGCGTGAAGATTGAAAAAGTTTGAGAACACCAAAAGTATGAAACAATTGCTTGGCTTGTCATCAGGGTTGTGCATGATTTAAATACTTTGTGTGGTGAAGATAGAGCATAGCCAGACTATATGATTTTGTAGGGATAACTTTCTTTGGCCATGTTATTTTGAGAAGACATAATTGCTTAGTTAGTATGCTTGAAGTATTATTATTTCTATGTCAATATTAAACTTTTGTCTTGAATCTTTTGGATTTGAATATTCATACCACAATTAAGAGATTACATTGAAATTATGCCAAGTAGCATTCCACATCAAAAATTCTGTTTTTATCATTTATCTACTCGAGGACGAGCAGGAATTAAGCTTGGGGATGCTTGATACGTTTCCAACGTATCTATAATTTTTGATTGTTCCATGCTATATTATATTCTATTTTGGACATTATTGGGATTTATTATACACTTTTATATTATTTTTGGGACTAACCTATTACCGGAGGCTTAGCCCAGAATTGCTGTTTTTTGCCTATTTCAGAGTTTCGCGGAAAAAGAATATCAAACGAAGTCCAAACGGAATGAAACCTTCGGGAACGTGATTCTTGGAACAAACATGATCCAGAGGACTTGGACCCTATGTCAAGAAAGCAGCCAGGAAGGCACGAGGTAGGGGGGCGTGCCAACCCCCCAGGCGCGCTCTCCACCCTCGTGGGGCCCACGTTGCTCCACAGACGTACTTCTTCCTCCTCTATATACCTACGTACCCCCAAACTACCAGATACGAAGCGAAAACCCTAATTCCACCACCGCAACCTTCTGTACCCATGAGATCCCATCTTGGGGCCTTTTCCGGAGCTCTGCCGGAGGGGGCATCGATCACGGAGGACTTCTACATCAACACCATAGCCTCTCCGATGACATGTGAGTAGTTTACCTTAGACCTTCGGGTCCATAGTTATTAGCTAGATGGCTTCTTATCTCTTTTTGGATCTCAACACAATGTTCTCCCCGTCTCTTGTGGAGATTTATTCGATGTAATCTTCTTTTGCGGTGTGTTTATTGAGACCGATGAATTATGGGTTTATGATCAAGTTTATCTATGAACAATATTTGAATCTTCTCTGAATTCTTTTATGTATGATTGGTTATCTTTGCAAGTCTCTTCGAATTATCAGTTTGGTATGGCCTACTAGATTGATATTTCTTGCAATGGGAGAAGTGCTTAGCTTTGGGTTCAATCTTGCGGTGTCCTTTCCCAGTGACAGTAGGGGCAGCAAGGCACGTATTGTATTGTTGCCATCATGGATAACAAGATGGGGTTTATATCATATTGCATGATTTTATCCCTCTACATCATGTCATCTTGCTTAAAGCGTTACTCTGTTCTTTTGAACTTAATACTCTAGATGCATGCTGGATAGCGGTCGATGTGTGGAGTAATAGTAGTAGATGCAGGCAGGAGTCGGTCTACTTGTCTCAGAACTATGCTCAATTCTGTCAATTGCTCAACAGTAATTTGTTTACCCACCGTAATACTTATGCTCTCGAGAGAAGCCACTAGTGAAACCTATGGCCCCCAGGTCTATTTTCTATCATATTAATCTTCCATCAACAAGCTATTTCTTGCACCTTTTTATTTTGCTTTATTTACTTTGCATCTTTATCATAAAAATACCAAAAATATTATCTTATCATATCTATCAGATCTCACTTTCGTAAGTGACCGTGAAGGGATTGACAACCCCTTTATTGTGTTGGTTGTGAGGATTTTATTTGTTTGTGTAGGTGCGAGGGACTCGTGCGTGGCCTCCTACTGGATTGATACCTTGGTTCTCAAAACCCGAGGGAAATACTTACGCTACTTTGCTGCATCACCCTTTCCTCTTCAAGGGAAAACCAACGCAGTGCTCAAGAGGTAGCACTAGGCCGTGAGATCCTAGAGTGCGCGACCTAGAGAGGGGGAGAGATCTTTGTGCGCACCCCAGTGTTCGAACCTCAAGGGTTTTGCCGGAACCCGAAATCCTACATTTGGCGCGCCAGGTATGGGTGCGCCGAAGCTTTCCTCTTCGTCGATCCGCGCTTCACCACTCCGCCAAGTTCATGGCCGACGCTCGTCGGGCTCACTCTGAGCGCCGGGCCGCTCTCGCCACCCGCGTCACCCAGACCGCCCTGCCGGCGGACCTCCCCGCCGTTCTCCGTCACCCGCTGCCAACGCCGCCACCGGCCCGGCGAAAAACGAGCAGCAAGCCTCTTCACTGCACTCCTCTGTGCGGCGAGATGGTCGCACCGCCACCCCGTCGCTGACTCCAGCCGTCTCATCGTCTCACAGTCACTGCACCCCCACGGACGCACAGGCCGGGCTGCTCATGGCACGCGAGCTCCTGTGCTACCGCTCGGTCGACGACCTCTTCGAGGACTGGTTGGACCGAATCGCCGAGCTCGTCAGTGCCGCGGGGGTTTCTCCTGCACCATCCCTCTCGCTGCCTCGCCCGTCCCCGGCTGCGGGCGATGTGGCTCACGGAGCACCTCCGCCCCCTCAGCACCAAGATGGTGCCCTCGCGCCGAGGCGCGCGGCTCATGGAGCGCCTCAACCTCCCCCGCGTCAAGACAACATCCTCGCTCCAACATGCGCAGCCTAGCGGCGTGATCCGCCGCGCCGTGTGCCTATGCACGAAGAAAGAAGTTGCCAGGAGGTTCCCCGTCCGCAAGAAGATGCTCCACCGCTTCCAACACCACCACGTCAGGATCGCTTGCTGCAGCAGGGCCATGTGCCACTTGCCGTGGCAGCACAGGGACGCCAAGGTCAAGCTCCGCCTCCACGAAAGGCCCCTGTGGCCACGGCGGGCTGCCGCGCCTTCACTCCTGGGCCGCGTAGCGTCGTCTGGCTGGGTAAGTTCAAGCCGGATCTGTCTCCTCGCTACGACGGCACCCCCGACCCTGCGGAGTTTCTGCAGCTCTACGAGCTGAGCATCAAAGCGGCCAACGGTGACGGAAAGGAGATGGCGAACTGGTTTCCCATGGCTCTCAAGGACGGCGCCCGCTCAAGGCTCCTAAACCTGCCCCCAGGCTCGATTTCCTCCTGGGATGAGATGCGCAAACACTTCATCGCCAACTTCCAGGGCACGCGCGACCGCCCCCCCCCCCCCCCCGGTCGCGGGGGACCTATGCCGCATCAAGCAACAACCGGGAGAAACCCTGCAGAAATACATCCAGCGCTTCAACAATGCGTGTATCAAGATCCCCAAAGTGACAGACGAGGCCATCATCTTAGTGTTTTTCGACGGTGTCCACGACGTCAAGATGAAGGAGGATCTCGCCATCCATGAGGAGCTGTGCACGACCTTGGAGCTGTTCAACATAGAAACCAAGTGTGCGAGGGCTGGGGAGGGGAGTCTCTCCCTCCTTGAGCTCCCTACTGCGGAGCCAAATGAGAAGAAGGCCAAGGTCAAGGACGTGAAGCGCAAGGGAGTGGCCGTACTCACAGCAGAACTAGACACCAAGCGTGGCTGAGATCTTCCCGAGTCATCCAAAGGCGGCCGTACGTTCTGCACCTTCCACAACGTGCGCACACACAACACCAATGATTGTCAAGAGCTTAGGGCCATTCAAGATGGATGCTTCGGTCGACGCCCCGAGCACAATGACCGGGGCTACGACCGAGGTGGTGGACAAGGTGGAGGACATTGGGATGACCGTGAGCCCCGCCAAGAGTGGAGCGACCAGCCTTGCGAGGATCGTTGGCAGGACCACCCTCGTGAGGGCGCCTGGGGGGACCAGCCTCGTGAGGATCGCCCTAAGGGCAACCCTGGTCTCCTTCCGCTACTACCGCCAAGAAGGAACGACGACCATAAATAGGACGAAGGGGCTGGGGGCTTCCAGGAGCCGCGCGCCATCGCCTGCATCTTGGGTGGCGCTCAAGCCCCAGCCTCCGAACGCATCTTCAAGCAGTTCTCCTGCGAAGTGAATGCAGCCCTCCCCAAGCTCGACGCTACGTGCCCGCTCAGGTGGTCCAAGTACGCCATCACCTTTAGCTCGGCGGACCAGATCAAATGCGCGGCAACCGCTGGAGTCCTTTAGAAGCTCTGTTCACTCGTCATCAGCAATGTCCAAGTCACCAAGACCCTCATCGATGGCGGCGCAGGACTCAGTGTCCCGTCCGTCGAAACGTTTGATGGCCTTCAAGTGCCATACGATCAGCTCCAGCCCACCAAGCCTTTCTCAGGAGTGACAGACGGCTCCACCACCCCGATAGGGCAAGTTTGCCTCCCTGTCACCTCCAGTCAGTGCGACAACTACCACACTGAGCTCATTGACTTTGATGTCACTCACATCCGCCTACCCTACAATGCCATCCTCGGATACACAGCACTGGCCAAATTCATGGCAGTCACCCACCATGGCTACAACGTCCTCAAGATGTCGGGAAGCGGCGGAATCATCACGGTACCTTGTGAAGAAAGAGACGCGGTGTGCTCCCTCGAGCGCGCCTTCCAAGCTGCATCAATTGAAGACCCTGACAGCGCAGGTGCGTAGTACCCTCCTGAGGCCAACCCCAAGAAGAAGCAGCTACTCCGCGCTGGGCCTCAGGGGAGTGGCGCCTCCAACGGCGCCACTTGAGGATCCGCTCCAGCGCCTGGGGCACCTCCCTCCCTCGCATAGGAAGGCGCGCCTAGCGCCCTCCTCGGGCAGGGCACGGGGGCTCTCTTCTAGAGGGCCTCGGACTTGGCCAACATCACGAGGGAGGCGCTCGGGCACAACGTGGAGGCGTGCTTCACGGCATGTTTCCCTCAGGAGGACACCGATTTGTTTGAGGGTGGTAGACGGATGCATAGTCGAGTTTAATGCCCAAGTAAGAACACCAGTTTTTCACGTCATCGGCTGTGAAATTGGAGCCATTATCAGTGATGATGCTGTGCGGGACACCATAACGGTGTACCACGCTGGATATAAAGTTGAGCACTGACCCTACTTCAACTTTTTACTGGTTTGGCCTCTATCCACTTAGTGAATTTATCCACCATAACCAACACATATTTCTTCTTGTGGCTTCCCATTTTAAGGGGTCCGACCATATCTAACCCCCAGACCATGAAAGTCCATGTGATTCGGATTGTTCTTAAGGCAGTGGGAGGCATATGACTTTGATTGGCGAAAAGCTGACATCCCACGCAACATTGCACAAGGGCTTGTGCGTCTGCTCGGGCCATTGGCCAGAAGAAACCTATCCGGAAGGACTTGCTTACGAGGGTCCGAGCTACGGCGTGATGGCCGCCTAGGCTAGCATGCATTTCAGCCAAGAGTTGTCGTCCCTCCTCTTCGGAGATGGACCTTTGGAGGACTCCAGTAGTGCTTTTCTTGTACAGTTCACCTTTGTGAACTTTATAGGCTTTAGAATGTCGAACTATGCGACGGGCCTCATTCCGATCATCAGGAAGCTCCTGCCTATTAAGGTAGGCCAGGAAGGGTTCGGTCCGTGGAGCAATAACGTCCATGATTTCATGAGCAGAGGGTGTTATTTCGGTATCCGAACGCCCGATGATGTCTGTATTGTGTTCGGCTGCTGGGGGCATGATCAGATCCGGACTGGTGTCTCCGCTCTCATCCTGCCACACCGCGGATGGCTTAAAGAGCCTTTTCATAAAGTTATTAGGCAGGACGGGGTCACGCTTGGTGCCCATTCAAGCAAGGACGTCCTCTGCCTGGTTACTGTTTCGAGCGACGTGATGAATTTCAAGCCCCTTGAACCGAGCCGATATTTTTAATACGTCGTTTTGATACGCCGCCATTTTTGGATCTTTTGCATCGAACTCTCCATTTATCTGGGATATTGTGAGGTTGAATCACCGCGCACCTCTAGGCATTGGATGCCCATGGAGACAACCATTCGGAGACCATGTAGGAGTGCCTCGTATTCGGCTGCATTATTGGAGTCTGTATACATGATTTGCAGTATGTAGCGGGCTGTGTCCCCTGTTGGGGATGTCAAGATGACACCAGTCCCTAATCCGACTAGAATTTTAGAGCCGCTGAAGTACATGATCCAGTTGGAGTATGAACTGTACTCTTTAGGGAGCTTGGCTTTCGTCCACTCGGCGACGAAGTCGTCCATCACCTGAAATTTAATAGCTCGGCGCGGCTTGTATGTTATTTCAAATGGTAAGAGCTCAATGGCCCATTTAGCTATGCGGCCGGTGGCATCCCTGTTGTTTATAATGTCATTGAGTGGTACTTCGGATGCCACCGTGATCAAACACTCTTGAAAATATTGCCGGAGTTTTTGGGATGCCATAAAGACCGCGCAAGCTATCTTTTGGTAGTGGGGTTATCGGGATTTTCATTTTGTAAGGACCTCCGATACGTAATACACTGATTTCTAGATGAGTAATTTATGTCCCTCTTCCCCTCGCTTGACGACGAGTACATCGCTCACTACCTGGTGAGTTGCGGATATATAAAGCAACATAGGCTCGCCAACACTTGGGGCGGCTAGGATTGGGTTGCCTGCTAATAAGGTTTTTATTTCTTCTAATCTGGCTGTAGCAGCATCCGTCTACTCGAAGTTGTCGGTGTGTCGAAGCAGTCTAGCTATAAAGTGGTAATGTTTTTCTCCTAATCTGGAGATGAAGCGTCTTAATGCTGCCACGCACCCTGCTAGTTTTTGGACCTGCTTTAAGTCTGTTGGTATGGCCAGTTGTGACAAGGCTCGGATTTTGGCTGGGTTTGCTTCAATTCCTCTATTGGAGATAATGAACCCTAGTAGCTTTCCGGCTAGAATGCCGAAAACACATTTTTCTGGGTTAATTCATATGTCATATGTTCAGAGGTTGTCAAATGTGAGGCGGAGATCGTCCACCAATGATTCGACGTGTTTAGTCTTGATGACCACGTCGTGCACATATGCTTCCATTGCCTTGCTGATTTGTTTTTCCAAACATGTTTGAATCATGCGTTGGTAAGTGGCACGAACATTTTTAAGCCCAAAAGGCATGGTGTTAAAACAAAAAGGCCCGTACGGGGTAATAAACACCGTTGCGGCTTGGTCGGACTCCTTCATTTTGTCTGATGGTATCCGGAGTAAGTGTCGAGGAAACACAATGAGTCGTGTCCCGCGGTCGCGCTAATAATCTGGTCAATGCGGGGCAATGGGAAAGGGTCTTTGGGGCAAGCTTTATTGAGGTCTTTGAAATCGACACAAAGGCGCCAAGACTTATCCTTCTTCGGCACCATGACCAAGTTGGCTAGCCAATCTGGGTGTTTGATTTCTCTGATGAACCCGACTTCGATTAGTTTGGCTAGCTCCTCCCCCATAGCTTGTTGTTTGGGTTCGGAAAATCACCGCAGCATTTGTTTGACTGGTTTGAACCCCTTGATTATGTTAAGGCTGTGTTCGACCAGTCTGCATGGGATCCCGGGCATGTCCGAAGGGTGCCAAGCAAAGATATCCCAATTTTCACGCAAGAACGCTCGGAGGGCGGCATCGACCGTCGGATCCAGCTATGCTCCAATGGACATTGTTTTGTTAGGATCCGTCAGGTGCACTTGAAATTTAACCATTTCATCTGCTGGTTTGAAAGAGGTGGATTTGGGTCTCTTACGGAGAATCACATCATCCTTGTCCACCATGGCTCGCCTGGTGTTTAGTCCTTCGGCCGCAAGGGCTTCAGACAGTGCCTCAAGGGCCAAGGACGCGGTTTTGTTTTAGGCGCCGAGTGCTTTATCCGGATCACTTGTCAGAGTGATTATTCCATTGGCCCTCGGCATTTTAAGCTGCATGTACCCGTAATGGGGTATGGCTTGGAAGCATGAGAAGGCATCCCGCCCCTAGAAGGGCGTGATATCCACTATTGAAGGGAGCCACGTGGAAGAGCAACTCTTCGGACCTATAATTCTTAGGTGTGCCGAATACTACATCAAGTTTAATTTTCCCCAAACATAGTTCTTGTCGACTGTGGATGATGCCTCGAAAGGTGGTACTACTTTGCTCGATGCGTCCTTTGTCAATATGCATCTTGTCGAGCGTGTCCTCGTAGATGAGGTTAAATCCACTACCGCCGTCCATGAGCACTTTGGTAAGTCGGAAGCCATCCACAATTGGGTTTAAGACCAAGGCAGCGGGTACTCAGACTGATCGGGCCCTTGGTTCGTCGTTGGCAGTGAAAGTTATTGCCGCGTCGTTCCATGTGCTCATTGCGGTTACTTGGTTAATTTAGGCAAAGTGGTGGAGTGCCCTTCTGCACCGATTACTTGATGAGAAGGTCTCGAAGACCGTAAATACGTTGAGATTGTCATCCTCCGTAGAATGCTTCTCTGGAGTAGCGGCGATGAGGATAGCCTCTCCACTTTTAGCCACTTGCCGGAGTACCCAACATGCCGAAGGCTGTGGGTTGGTTCGGTGCTCGGCGTCGCATGTATTTGATAGGGTTTGTCGAGAAGTTCATCAAGAACTGACCTGCATCCCGCCAAGGGTTTGTTTCTCTTACCGACGGGCTTATGATCGGATGCCTCGTAAGGCTGTACCCATTTTGCCCAGGCAGTGCACTACTTAAAGGCAGTGGGTTCCAATTGGGTTTTTTGGGCCTTCCATGTGCTTTCCATCACGCAGTACTTCTGTACTACGTGCGATAGTTCCGTGAAACTCTGTATGCGGCGGCGGTCGAGAGCATTCTGAATTCCCCCATCGGTGCAATTGTGATGAAAAACCGAGACCGCAACGTCGTCGCATCAATCTTTAATCTTGTTTTTGACAAGTAGAAACCTGTCCCAAAAGTTATGGACCATTTCCTGAGGTTGCTGCAATACATATATCAGGTCGTATATGTCTGGAGGGCCTGAATTGCTTGGACAGTATTGATTGTGGTGGGCAGGTGGGCTAAAACTTAAATCCCTGCCCAAAATTGTGTTCGGAGCTGGTAAAATCTCCAAGGTCACAGGTTCCAGTCTGGGAAGATCCAAGTGCTCCCCGGAACCTAGGTCCGACCCTGAGTTTGGGGGATCCGAACATAGCTGGTTTTTAACTTGGGGGAAGAAGTGTTCTTGTCTGATTCCTCGACAACCACCACCAGGTGAGAGATCGGCGGGAGATTGATTTCCCTCTGATCAGGTTTAAGCCCGATCCGATCATAATCTGTTGAAAGCCCCAGGGTGGCGATGCGATCTAGCGGCTTGTTCAAGGACGAGATGTCTGCCGGATCCACCTTTTCTGAGTGTTTGAGACCGATGCGGAGGTGATGTTTGGCGATCGCGGGAGGCGCCGTTGGCTTGATGACCGTGTGGGTGCCCACGGTGAAACCACCGAGGTGGAGGACCTGTCCTGGAGTTAGGATATTTCTAGAAGTGATACCATTGTTGATGACAAGACAAGCCACTGATCCTTCTATCTACAAAACAATCGAACTCTCAATTAAAGCACCAATGTCGGTGTCAAAACTGGTAGATCTCGGGTAGGGGGTGCCGAACTATGCGTCTGAGGATCAATGGTAACAAAGGGACGATGGGGACACAATGTTTACCCAGGTTTAGGCCCTCTTAAACGAGGTAAAACCCTACGTCCTTCTTAAAAAGAAAATAAACAGTAGGGTAAACACCCCACTGCAACTTTTATTAAAATAAAAAAACAAACAACAGATGTTTGGTGGGCTTGAGATAAGCCCAAACAAAAAGAAAAAGAAGAACATAAAAGAAACTACCCAAAAAAGAAGTCTAACCTACAGCTAAGAAGAAGAAAAGACCAAGAAAAAAACAAAAGAAACGGAGGGAACTATACATAAATACAAATTACAACCAAGTATCCAGCCAAGCAGAGAATTGAACTTCATATTTCTTCTTGATCCTGTATTTGAGAAGCTTTAACTCCTGAGAGAATATGTGCTTCCAGCCATCAAATGAAGGAGTTATATTTTCCAAAATCTTGTTGTTTCTTGATATCCAGATTGCCCATGATCCCAATATGATAATCTCCATAAAGAAAGGGTAATTGAGTTTGTCCTTGAGATCTTGGTATGCTTCCAGAACTGACAAGTTAGGTGTTCTTGAAGGGCAGATGAAGTCCCAACATCTGACAGCAAAAGGGCATCCCCAAAAAAGATGGTGCAAAGTTTCTTCCTGCTAACAATTTCTCACTGCACAATTGTAGACTTCCAATTCAAAGTTTTTCCTTCTTAAAAGGTTCCTTGTGTTTATTCTGTCATGCAACAGCATCCAAAAGAAAACTTTATACTTGGGCTGACAGGAACTTTTCCAAATCCATGAGAAGTGGGGTGTAGTTTGTTTGTGTCCAATTAGCACTTTATAGGCTTTAATTAAGGAATAGTATTCATTTCCCCAGATGTAACTCCAAGTATCCAATGCATCTAAGTATTCAGAGTGTCTTAGAGAAATGCACATGTCCTCCATTTGTGTGAACTCCTCATATGCTTGTGTAGTAAGAGGCAGATGGAATAAATCTTGGAGATATTCAGTTTTGATCACTTGTTGAACACTTTTGTGTGGATCTCTAACAAAGGAATATAAGTGATCAAACCTGTGTTTTAGAACAAATTGGTGCCACATATCATCCCAGAACAGAGCACTTTTTCCATCTCCCACATTGCATCTAGCTATAGCTTTGAATTGATCGATGAGCGCTAGGTTGGATTTCCACCAAAATGAGCCCACTTTTTGATCCCCTGGAAGTTGTCCATTGTCGTAGTATGATTCCCAAATTAAATTGACCCAAGGGATATCATGTCTGTTGTAAAATTTATGAAGATTTTTCATGAGCAGAGTTTTATTTTGTGTGAAGATATCCAGGACACCCAACCTACCCTGATCTACCTCGAGATCATAATGGCTAAACCCTAGCTGTCTAGCCTATGGGGATTCTGATAGCCATTACGGACTAATCCCTCCTGTTTAGATACACACCGAAGGGGCCTAGGGTTGTACAAAGTGGGTTACAGAGGAAGGAAATAATACATCCGAACACCAGAACTTGCCGTTCACGCATACAGGAGTCATACCCGGATACGGGGGACAATCCTCAGCTTTTATATTCATGGCCCATCAGTCCGGCCCATATTGAATAGGCCGGGCACCCGAGGACCCCCCTAATCTAGGACTCTCCCAGAGTCAAATGAGAACATTTGATCGTAGGTCATACTCATCGTTTAAGCACAAGTGGGGTTACCACTTTTACATAAAGCATTGTTGTGTTCACACCATTAGAGTTGCTTTAGCTCAATTCTTAGAGCAAAGCTCCCCCTAGATGTGATATCCCCCTTTAGAGGGATGAACTATCCTTGGGTTTTGTCGATGATGACTTCATGTATGTGTTGAAGATGTGGGTGCTCAATGTTGATGTAGATCATTTGGAGCAATCCATTGGAGTGAGTTGCACTTTCAATAGCTACATGGGTTAGTCCCATAAGGAACACTCAAGGATATCCATAGAACTAGAGTGAAATACACATATGATGATGTCCATGGAATCATTAGGTTACCTTGTCCCTTGTGTTACCAACAAGATCATTTGTGAATCCTTGAACTAGTGCAAGATCTGGAAATTGATTGCACTTGTCTTTGCCAAAATGAATATGAGTGAAGTATATTGGCGGAGTCACCCTCAAGAACTCTTTAGTTCTTCTTCTTTGGGACCCACATCAACTTTATGGGAATCCTTGGAGTTTTAGTCATACTTGATGAAATAGAACTTGATGTAGTCTTAGGAACCCACTTGACCAAGGCCTTAGGAGCTTCTTCAAATGAGTAGATCTCTTCTTGAAGCTTGTCCTTGCCTTTTAGCTTGTAGTATTTTAGTGTAAGATCATCTTGAGCTTGTGTTACTTTGAAAGAAGTGGGGTCATACTTCTCTTGTTGAGGTAGAAACTTCATCTTGGGGTATTGATCTTCCTCCCACTCAACTCCACTAGCATTGAAATTTCGTTCAAAACCAACACCTTGATTCTTCCGGTGCCTTCCTTCCTTGCGTACAATTTCCTCAAATTGCTTACTTCTGGCAAGGCTCTTGTAAACACCTTTCTCTATAATTCCCTTCAATAAGCTATTTTCTTGCTCAAGTGTAACTTGGCTAAGAGAATCATTAGTGGAATCAAGAGAACTAATAGAAGCAACAATATTGGATTTAACATGATTATTGTTACTACTAGAAGAAGAATCTTTCTTGCTCTTGTTGCTATATTTTACTTGTGGCATATAAGTAGACAAGAGTAAACGCCTGGCAATGTAAGAATAACTTTTCTTTTGAAGATCATCATTGATTGCTTTTAAGAACCCATGCTCTTACTCTAAATTGAGCTTCTCATGAGTCTTTGAAAGCTCTCGATGATCCTCCAAAGTAGTTTCATGAGCTAACTTATGAATGTTTAGTTCTTTAGTTAGACGCTCAATCTTCTTCTTATCATTGTCATTCGTTTCATCTTGGATTAGCATGATAAATAGCAATTTCATCATAGTTTTCACCACTAGTGTTGCCAATAAGTAAATTATCATCACCTAGCAAATCATCTTCATCACTATTGAAATCAACATACTCGGGGTGTGATACCTTTGGGACTTTAGCCATGAAGCATCTTCCAATTCCCTTATTTGGTGAGTCAAATATGCCGTAGGAGTTCGATGACACAAGTGCAAGACTGGCAACACCTTCATCTTGAGTATATTCGGAGTCGGAGTGATCACTTCTCTCGAAGTAGTTGTCCGAGTCGGAACCAAATACCCATTCACCAACGTGAGCTTGATGTCTTTGTATTGAATAGCTCTTTGATGACTTGTCCTTCCTTTCCAAATCCTTGCTTCTATGAGAGGGTCTTCATTCATAACAATCATCTCTACTCCTTCTCTCTCTTGGTGGTGATTCATCTCTTTTAGTTCTCCTCTTAGGTGAATCTTCTCTTCTCTTGTAGGAAGCCGTACACTCATTTGAGTAGTGTACGGTTCTTCCACAATTGTAGCAATTTCGATCATGACTAGAAGATCTTTTGTCATTGTAGGACCTTGACTTGGAACTTCTCTCTTTTCTTCTACTCTTGTAGAACTTGTTGAAGTTCTTCACCATTAAGATCAATCTTCATTGAAGACTTGTTTCTCACTTGATGTTGTAGGAGCATCACATGAAGCTTTGTAAGAACCACTAGACTTGTTGTGGAGCTCTTCCTTATCCTTGAGTGACATCTCATCAGCAACAATTCTACCAATAACTTCCGTTGGCTTGAGATCTTTGTAATTGGGCATTATTTGGATCAAGCTGCACACGGTGTCATATTTTCAATCCAAGGCTCTTAGGATCTTCTCGATGATGAATATGTCCGTCGTCTCTTCACTTCCTAAGCCAGCAATCTCATTTGTGATGAGAGCAAGCCTAGAGTACATCTCAGCGACTCCTTCACCATCCTTCATTTTGAACTTGTTAAGTTGACTTTGATGCACATCCAATTTGGATTCCTTGACACACTCAGTACCTTCGTGCATATCAACCAAAGTATCCCAAATTTTCTTTGCATTCTCAAGGCGGTTGATTTTGTTGAATTCTTCGAGGCACAATCCGTTGAAGAGAATACCGCAAGCTTGAGCATTGTATTGCAACATCTTCAATTCTTCCGCGGACGCTTCACGATCCGGTTCTCTTCCATCCTCGAAGTATTCACCTTGCAAGCCAATACAAACAATAGCCCAAATGACGGGGTTATGAACAAGAATATGCAATTTCATCTTATGCTTCCAACTAGCAAAATTAGTACCATCAAAGTAAGGGTCTCTATGGTGGTAATTTCCCTCGCTAGACGCCATACTCTCCTAGGTTGTGAAACCAATGCTCTGATACCACTTGTAGGATCGAAAGTAGGTCTAGTGGGGGGATGATTAGACTACTTGACCAAATAAAAATCTAACATTTTCCCAATTTTAAGTGTTGGTAGATTTAGCACAAGTGAAGCAATCAACCTACACATGCGATTCTAAGAGTCTAGTAGCAGAAAGTAAAACATTGCATATGAACGTAAAGGGAAGTGTTTGGAGAAGGCAAACGCAATGTAAACATGGAGATTTTTGGTGTGGTTCCAATAGGTGGTGCTATCGTACGTCCATGTTGATGGAATTCAACCCACGAAGGGTAACGGTTGCGCGAGTCCACGGAGGGCTCCACCCATGAAGGATCCACGAAGAAGCAACCTTGTCTATCTCACCATGGCCATCACCCATGAAGGACTTTCCTCACTCGGGTAGATCTTCATGAAGTACGGGATCTCCTTGCCCTTAAAAACTTCTTGGTTCAACTCCACAATCTTGTCGGAGGCTCCCAAGCGACACCTAACCAATCTAGGAGACACCACTCTACAAAAGGTAATAGATGGTGTGTTGATGATGAACTCCTTTCTCTTGTGCTTCAAATGATAGTATCCCAACACTCAACTCTCTCGCATGGATTTGGCTATGGTGGAAAGATGATTTGAGTGGAAAGCAACTTGGGGAAGGCTAGAGATCAAGATTCTTGTGGTTGGATTGGAATGTCTTGGTCTCAACACATGAGTAGGTGGTTCTCTCTCATAAAATGAGTAGTGGAAGTGTAGGCACGTTCTGATGGCTCTCCCACAAATGGAGAAGGGGGTGGAGGGGTATATATAGCCTCCACACAAAATCCAACTGTTACACACATTTGACCCAACTCAGTCAGACTGAATGGAAGAACTCGGTGAGACTGATTTAGTTCAAAATGTGAATGTTAAGAATATCGGTGGGACCACTGGATCAACTCGGTGGGACCAATGTGCTAGGGCTTAGGGAAAACATCAACTCAGTGGCACCTATTGCATCAACTCAGTTAAACCGAAGTGAAGCAATAAGGCAGCAGAGAGGATGTCAAGCAAACGCGGTGGGACCGATTGCACATTTCGGTGAGACCAAAATAATTATAATAGGCAACAAAGAGTTTGCAAGGCCATCCCAGTGAGACCGAGATTTGTATCGGTGTGACTGAATTGTCTAGGGTTTCTGGCAGTGGCTAGGTCAAATGAACTTGGTGGCGCCGGATAGATCAAATCCGTGGGGCCGAGTTTGACTTTGAGTTTTGGACAAATGTGGAAATGAGAAAGTGGCTAAGGATTTTGGAGCAATATCACTAAGCATTTTGAGCAAGTAGACCATTAAGCAACACATCATCCCCCTTTAATTGTATTGGCTTTCCTGTGGACTCAATGTGATCTTGGATCACTAAAATAGAAATGAAGAGTCTTGATCTTTTGCCAATCTTTGTCCTTCGCATTTTGAGGGGTCGACATCTCTAGTCCATGCCATGCCAATCATTGAACATTCTGAAATATCTAACTTGAATGGATATTAATTCAAAGAGCTATATGTTGTTATGAATTACCAAAACCACCCGAGGATTAGTTGCACTTTCACATCTGCTAAGTTACCACATCATAGGTGTGAATATGTCATGCCGTCCAGTTTTTCGTACATATTGCATCCTCAAATCATGTGTTTGCCTTTCATCCAAGTATTGTTCGTTAGTCTCATGCATGAATGAGTTCTGAAGAGCAAATTTTATTCCTTTTTCTTATCGGTTTGACTTCACAATGCAAAATCAATACATCGGAAGGAAATTAGTAAGGAAGTGGGTGATGGTGGTCCTTCGGAGCAACTCAAACAGAGGGTCTCTATAGATTCTACTCTACCATCCTCCCAAAAAGATTCACAAGACAACACAAGGCTGGACAGTCAACGTAGCTGTGTAGATGATGTGCACATCTCCCCTACTCCACCATCATAGGTGCTTTCTCTAACTTGGTACTGTTATATGTGGTTGCGTGTTCCGTATGATGTCTAGTTTGTATTACTTCTAATTTTGTTGAATTGCATCTGCATAGCTTACAACTTATACCTGTCAATATGACATGTGTTCCTGTTTCTAGAACATAATAAATATGTCTATCACACCATGTTCTTACATTAAAGTATTGTTGTGTATCCAGCAACAATCATTTACCCATAAGACACATTTAACTTGGGAGTGTGTTATATGTTACATCTTGCATTGTCTTCTAGCTTGTCCTGCTTCTAATTTACTGAAATGACACTTATGACGAGACACTTTTTACCTGGTAGAGTGATATTGGTTGCATGGTCATATGGTGCCTAGCTTTCATTTTTTCTAATTTTGTTGAAATGCCTTCTGCTTACTATTTTTCATACACATTCCATCCTCCTATCATAGGTGTGAATATGCAATGATGTCATTTTTTCGTATATATTCCATCCTCCTATCATGCGTTTGCCTTACATCAAAGTAGTGTTCATCTATATAATGCATCAACCAGTTATGCAGAGCTAATTTTATTCCTTTTCTTGTGGTTTTGACTTGAGAAGGCAATATCAAAAAAGAGGAAGGAAAAGATTATGTTAGGGGATGTTGGTGGTCCTCCGGACTAACGCAAACGGAGGTTCTCTAGATTTTCCACTACTATTGCTATTGCGGTTGGAATCCCAAGTCTATATGATGAGTTCATCTCCCCTACTCCACCATCACAAGTGCTTGCTCTAAGTTGACAGTGTGATAATTGGTTTCATGTTGCATATGGTGTCTAGCTTGTATTTCTTCTAATTTTATTAAACTGCACTATAACACCCACAATGCGGCTATATCTCCCACGTGTCGGGCACGACTTAGAGGCTTAGCCGCATGGTAGGCATGTCACAAGAGGGGTAACCTTTACACATCCCATGTACTGAATAAGAAAGGGATAAAGAGTCGGCTTACAATTGCCACTTCACACAATACATAAATATATCATACATCATCCAAGGTACAATCAAAGGTCCGACTACGGAACCAAATAAAGAAAGAGAACCCCAAATGCTAGATCCCCGATCGTCCAACTGGGCTCCTCTACTGATTATCCGGAAAAGAAACATAGTATCGACCCGAATCTTCGTCGAACTCCCACTTGAGTTCTATAGCGTCCCCTGCACTGGCATCATCGACACCTGCATCTGTTTGGAAGTATCTGTGAGTCACGGGGACTCAGCAATCTCACACCCGCGAGATCAAGACTATTTAAGCTTAAGGGTAGGAAAGGGTAGTGTGGTTGAGCAGCAGCAAATCTCTAAGCATATATGGTGGCTAACTTACGCAAATGAGAGCGAGAAGAGAAGCAAAGCACGATCGAGAAGCTAATAGTGATCAAGAAGTGATCCTGAAGCTACTTACGTTCAAGCATAACACGAGACCGTGTTCTCTACCCGGCTCCGCCGAAAAGAGACCATCACGGCTACACACGTGGTTGATTCATTTTAATTAAGTTACGTGTCAAGTTCTCTACAACCGGATATTAACAAATTCCTATCTTCCCATAACCGCGGGCACGGCTTTCGAAAGTTCAAAAACCCTGCAGGGGTGTCCCAACTTAGGCCATCACAAGCTCTCACGGCCAATGAAGGATATTCCTTCTCCCAGGAAGACCCAATCAGACTCGGAATCCCGGTTACAAGACATTCCGGCAATGGTAAAACAGGACCTGCAAAGCCACCCGAATGTGCCGACAAATCCCGATAGGAGCTGCACATATCTCATTCTCAGGGCACACCGGATTGTCCAAACTTCCGGTAGGCCAGCCCAGAGTTGCCCCTGGTGGCCATCAACGGCTGACAAGTTGGACCAACACTCAGAGGAGCACTGGCCTGGGGGTTTAAAATAAAGATGACCCTTGAGTCCACGGAACCCAAGGGAAAATGCTTAGGTGGAAAATGGTAAAACCAAGGTTGGGCCTTGCTGGAGGAGTTTTATTCAAGGCGAACTGTCAAGGGGTTCCCATAACACCCAACCGCGTAAGGAACGCAAAATCAAGGAACATAACACCGGTATTACGGAAACTAGGGCGGCAAGAGTGGAACAAAACACCAGGCATAAGGCCGAGCCTTCCACCCTTTACCAAGTATATTGATGCATTAAAGTAAACAAGATATAATAATGATATCCCAACAATATCCATGTTCCAATTTGGAACAAACTTCATCTTCACCAGCAACTAGCAACGCTATAAGATGGGCTGAGCAAAGCGGTAACATAGCCAAACAACGGTTTGCTAGGGAAGGTGGGTTAGAGGCTTGACATGGAAATATGGTAGGCATGATATAGCAAGTGGTAGGTAACGCGGCATAGCAATATAGCGAGCAACTAGCAAGCAAAGATAGAAGTGATATCAAGGTTATGGTCATCTTGCCTGCGAAGTACTCAGAGTTGACGAAAGCTTGATCCTTGTTTGCATACTCAATAGGTTCCTTGATCACGTACTCGTCTCCCGGCTCTACCCAAAGCAAGAACACAAGCAAAGGACCAACAATCAATCACGGTGCAATGCACAATCAATATGATGCAAAACATGGCATGATATGCGAGATGTGATATGCAATGCATATGCATGCTCCGGAAGGGAAAGATTGATCAAGGCATCAACTTGGCAAACCAAGTGTGCCGCTGGAAAGATGAGACAATTTCGGTCGAAATCGATATAAAGATCACTAGAATCGGATGCACGGTTTGCAAATGGCAAGAAAAACAATAATGGCACGATTCTGCGATTAACAGCACGATGCCATCTAGAATGCAACAAGAAACTAAGCTACTGCACTCCAACATAGCAACAAAGCATATGGCAGTGATGTACTCAAGATGCTTAACAAAATATGAATAGTAAGCTACGGCTAAATCACAAAAGAGTAGGTTCAAAAAAGCATGGAAAAAGTGCAAAACATATCAGCTTCACAGACTTAGTGAAAATACTAACATGCCAGAAATAACATCAGGAAGCCATGTTTAGAGCAAGAAAACAACATGCTATAGGAACATATCATAGAAAACAAAGGCATGGCATGAATCTACTAAATGAATAGAACAAAAGTCCCTTACTGACCATGAGCCAAAAAGGCACAGAAGATGTGATGGCACCCATGTAAACATAGCAAGTTTTATTAACAGTTTCAGACACCAGAAAACAAAGCATGGCATAAACAAAATTATGAAGGCATCTTTGCGAGCTCAAATCACTCGTCAAAAAGCCTTGCATGACAAAACAAGCATACCTACACCAATAAGACATGTTCATGAAGCTAACCAGGGCAAGAGTAAGTTCATAGCATGCTAGCAACAACCATGGCAAAATTGATTAACATGTAAACAATCTGGCAGGAAAATTTTATAGCAAATGTAGAGCAAGATTAAGACATGATAGGGCACTCCATAATTGCAAACAGGGGCATGGATGGATAGAGCATAACCATATGTACAAAACACCCTTAATGAAGATACTCAAAACAATCATGTAACTCACTGTAGCATCAAGTTTACATGGCATAGCAAATAAGAGCAGAACAAAGACTTAGCAAAATCCTAAGTCCCTGAAAGCAGAAATATCACGAAGGCTACTTTGCATGCTTGTGCTAGTCACCACATTGATCACAAAAATACATGGCAAGCACCCCTGTAAATATGGCATGGCATAGTTCAAAACACATGTAGAGCTAATGCCCATATGATGCACATAACAAGTGTGACAAAAATGCCAAAACATCATAATCTGATAAGTAATGGGAGGAAACATTTTGTAGCACTCTTACATCAATGATTTGGGCATCAAGATGAACTCAAACAAGCGGGCCATAATGGAAAGAAATGAAGAGCATCTCACAGTGAACATTTTGATATATCATGCGCATGAAACAAAGCTACGGTCATGGAGTTATGATAAAATGAACAGGGCATAAAAATATCGCAAAACTGGGACTTAGTGGTATTTCACCTCGCGAAAAGTCAACGCGGGACGAGGGCGAGCGGGACGGAGGGATCCAGGGAGCAGGGATGACGTTTGGTTCGGGGATGGGTGGATCTCATCCACCTTCCCCAGATCCGGCGACGACGATCTCTGGTGAGGGACGGTGGCGATGGCCGGCACGTTCGAGGCGGCGGCGGCGCGAGAGCAGGGTGGAGGCGCGGTGCAGGGTCGGTAAAGGACAGCGCGAGGGGCGGCGAGGAGCGGCGCGCGGCGGTTCCGGCCGGCGGGGGCAAGGCGCTCTGCGGCGGCGCTCGTCGATGGCGCTCGGCGGTGGGGTAGAGGACACGGCAGGCGGCACTGTGCGTGGGTGGCGGCGTGGCGGCTCAGGCCCGGGCGGGTCTGCCTTGGGCCCCGGCGGGCCGTGGCGGCGCAGGAGGAGAGAGGAGGCGCGGGGCTGACGTGGCGGCGGCGGATTGGGCGAGGGAGGCGGCGGCGGACGCGTCCGGCCGGTGCAAACGTGTCCGGCGGCGGCGGGGATGGATCTAGGGTTTTTGGGACCCGGATTTGAAGGAGGGGGTGCACATATTTATAGCTAGGAGGACGTAGGAGTGTCCAAATGGAGTGTAGTTTTTGCCCACACGATCGTGATCCGACGATGGAGGACATGGGGGTGGTTTGGATGGGTTATTGGGCCGTTTTGGAGGGGTGTTGGGCTGCAACACACATGAGGCCTACACGGTTCCCTGGTTAACCGTTGGAGTATCAAAACGGACTCCAAATGACATGAAATTTGACAGGAGGTCTACCAGTGGTGTAACAAGGCCACTTGGCAAATCTCGGTCCATTCTGAGAACGTTTAACACCCACTCACGAAAAGAGACAAAAGGGGAACGCCGGTGCACGTGGGAGTGTCGGATTGCGAAACGGACAACGGGGAAAATGCTCGGATGCATGAGACGAACACGTATGCAAATGAGATGCACATGATGACATGATACGAACAAAATGCAAAACGAAGACCAAAAACCCAACCATGAAGGGAAATCTCATAACTTAAAGCCGAAAAATGGCAGAGTCGGAGTTACAATTAAGGCAAGTTACATCCAGGGTGGTACAACACTCCACCACTATGAAAGGATCTCGTCCCGAGATCTAGGACTGAAAGAACTCCGGATATTCGGAACGAAGGTGGTCCTCGCGTTCCCAAGTGGCTTCTCGGTCGGAATGGTGTGACCACTTCACTTTCAGGAATTTGATAGACTTGTTGCGAGTCTTGCACTCGGTTTCTTCAAGAGTAGCAACGGGATGCTCATGATAAGACAAATCTTATTGGAGATCAATCTCTTCGAAGTTGATGGTGCGCTTAGGAGTCTTGAAGCACTTGCGAAGCTGTGACACGTGAAACACGTCGTGCACATTTGCGAAGTTGGACGGAAGCTAAAGTTGATAGGAGAGATCTCCTCTTTTGCCAATGATCTTGAAAGGACCCACATATCTAGGGCTGAGCTTCCCTTCGATACCGAAGCGACGAGTACCTTTCATTGGAGAGACGCGGAGGTAGACATGGTCTCCCATCTCGAAAGCCAAGTCACGGTGCTTGCTATCATAGTAACTCTTCTGGCGCGATTGCGCGACTTTGAGATTTTCACGGATGACTTTGCACATTTCTTTAGCTTCTGTGATTAAGTCATTGCCAAGAAGTTGGCGTTCACCAGTCTCTGACCAATTAAGAGGAGTACGACACTTTCTACCATAGAGAATTTTGAATGGGGCCTTGCCTGAACTCGCTTGGAAGCTGTTGTTGTAGGAGAACTCGGCATATGGAAGACAATCTTCCCACTTCATACCGAAGTAAATGACACAAGCCCTGAGCATATCTTCGAGGATTTGATTGACTCGCTCGACTTGGCCACTAGTTTGAGGATGGAAGGCTGTGCTGAAGTGAATGTTGGTGCCCATGGCCTTTTGGAAGGAGTCCCAGAACTTAGAAGTGAAGATGCTTCCATGATCTGAAGATATCAATTGCGGAATGCTGTGCAAGGAGACAATCCTGGAGGTGTATAGCTCTGCCAACTGAGCTGCTGTGATAGATTCTTTGATTGGAAGGAAATGAGCCACTTTAGTAAGCTTGTCAATGACAACGAAGATAGCATCATTTCCGTGCTTGGACTTGGGAAATATAGTCACGAAGTCCATCTCAATATGGTCAAACTTCCATTCTGGAATGGCAAGAGGTTGGAGGAAACCAGCTGGCCGTTGGTGTTCTGCTTTCACCCTTCTGCAGACATCACATTCATTCATGAATTGAGCAATTTCTCACTTCATTCGAGTCCACCAATATGACTGCTTGAGGTCATGGTACATCTTTGTCGGCGTTCTGGGAACGGGGGTCCCCAGACTTGCCTGCCTGCGGCCTGTGGCGTGGCTCAAAGGGGGGCCCAGCACGGGCCATCTTCATCAACACAGACTCAAGACCCTCGCGAGGGGCCAAGCCTCGCGGGGCGGACGACACGGAGCTTCCTCAGGCATGGCCTCACCAGGCTGGCTCGCGAGGAGGTGGAGAGATCAAGGGGTACCTCACGAGGTGCCCGTGATGCAAGCCATGACAACCAAGGGCGCCAGGCGAGCGCCAGCTCGTGTAGTGTCCTCCTTTCCCCTTTGGTGCAAAGGGGGCAAACGCAGCCGCGGAGTACCAAGGCATCAGGAAAAGGTTGCCATTTCGGTGCAACAGGACCAAGACCAGGAGGACTGCAAGACAGAGGTCATCGTGGAGCCCAAGACGGCGTCACCACCAGAGCTTTGTGCAGGCGAAGACTACTTTTGTCAGGATAGCTGGTACTAGATGTCCCCCTTCAAATTAGCCCGCCATTGTTGGCCTCCTTCCCGCTCGATATTTGGGAAGAGGACCAGGGCCTCTATAGATAGGACTAGCCACCATAGTAGGAAGGGGGGATCGAAATCCGAGAGAGAGAGAAGGGTGACTAAACTCCCCCTAGCAGTTCGTGCCCCCCATCCAAGAACAGACCCTCGCGAGGCTGTTCTTCCTTGTATTGTTCATCATCATCAGCCCAAGAGGCAATCCACCACACCACACACTGGAGTAGGGTATTACACCACAATGGTGGCCCGAACCAGTATAAACCCTGTGTCTCTTGTGTCGTTCTTCCCATAGCTTTGATCTTAGCGAGGCGGATGGGTGCAGGTAGGTAGGAGGCGAAATCTCCGCGCGCACCCCAGTGTTCGCACCTCAAGGGTCTACCGGAACCCGAAATCCGACAATCTTCGTACTTCCAGGATGAATGGATAGAAGGGAATTGTGTGCCTCGTTCATAATGACTTTCCTTAGATCGCCTTTAGGAACCACAATTCGATCATCAAATAATAGAGTATCTTTGTCATCAATGCGATAGCACCTGTACTTGGGTTGGCTCTTGGCAATCCCATTTTTCACATTCTTCACCATGGAATCAAGAAGTTGTGCCTCACGAATTTGATCTTCCAAGGTGGGTGAGACTAGGAGGTTGGCAAGAAAGCCTTGAGGAACAACTTGGAGATTCAGTTTGCGGAAAGCTTCACAAATGTCCGGTTGGAAGGGCTTAAGAATTAAGCTGTTGAAGTAAGCCTTCCTGCTCAAAGCATCTGCAATGACATTGGCCTTGCCTGGGCTATAATAAATACTCGGATTGTATTCTTGAATCATTTCGACCCAACGAGTCTGCCTGAGGTTGAGGTTGGGTTGAGTGAAGATGTACTTGAGGCTCTTATGATCAGTGAAGATATCCACTTTCCTTCCCAACAAGAGATGTCTCCACGTTAATAATGCATGGACAATTGCCGCCAACTCTAGGTCGTGAGTGGGGTAGTTCCTTTCGTTGGGCTTCAACTGGCGAGAGGTATAAGCCACACCTTTCTTCTCTTGCATTAACACATCACTGAGACCTTGCAGGGAGGCATCACAGAAAACTTCAAATGGTTTTGATTCATCAGGAAGTGTCAAGACAGGAGCTGTGACTAGCTTCTCTTTGAGGGTGTTGAATGCAATGTCGCATTCAGGCGTCCAGACATACTTGACATGCTTCTGGAGGAGGTTCGAAAGAGCCTTTGCAATCTTAGAGAAATTCTCAACAAATCTTCGACAATAGCTTGCAAGCCCAAGAAAACTGCGGAGCTGCATGACATTCTGAGGCAGTTCCCAATTCACAATTGCAGACACCTTCTCAGGATTAATAGCGATGCCCTTGGCTGAGATGATATGACTAAGGTAAAGAACTTCGTCAGGCCATAACTCACACATGGAAAACTTCGCATAGAATTGATGCTCTCTGAGTTTGTCGAGTACCAATCTCAAATGCTTGGCATGATCCTCCTTATTCTTGGAAAAGACCAAAATATCATCGAGATACACCAGGACGAAATCATTTGTGTAAGGGTTGAAGATGAAGTTTATCATGCGAGAGAACGTTGGAGGAGCATTGACAAGGCCGAAAGACATGACAGTATATTCATAAGAACCATAGCTTGTTCTGAATGTTGTCTTGGGGATATCTTGTTCACGAATGCGAATCTGATGAGAACCCATACGGAGGTCAAGCTTGGAGAATACTTGAGCACCCTTCAGTTGCTCGAATAGCTCATTGATGTTGGGAAGTGGATACTTGTTCTTTATTGTCTTCTTGTTCAATGGACGGTAGTCGACGCAGAGTCGTTCCATTCCATCCTTCTTCTTGACAAAAAGAACACCACAACCCCATGGAGATGAACTCGGTCTGATCAGACCCATGCGCTCTTGTTCATCGAGTTGTTTCTTCAACTCTTCTGGTCCAAGCTTCTAAGGACGTTTGCAAACAGGTACCGTGCCAGGCTCAAGATCGATAACAAATTGAACTGGTCGGTGAGGAGGCATTCCCGGAAGCTCTTCTGGAAAGATGTCTTGATATTCACAAACGACTGGAATCTGAGAGATGACATTCAACTTGCCCTTCTCATTGAGAGAAAACAGTTGAATGGTATCATCACGAGCGGCATAGATGATCACATCCTCAGACGAGTGTGCCAATTGAATCTACCTGGCAGCACAATCAAGCTGAGCCTTGTGCTTAGAATGCCAGTCCATGTCGAGAATTAGATCAATATCCGAGTCACCAAGAACAATTGGAGAGGACAGAAATTTATAGTCACCCATCTTGATAGAAACATCCGAAACCATGGAGTTAGCGTTCATGCATTTACCCGGAGAGACAACTGATAAAGGTCTAGGAAAAACTTGGAAGCCAACTCATGCTTAGATGCAAATGGTCTTGAGATGAAATTAAGCGATGCACCAGTGTCAAAAAGAACTTTTGTAGGAAAATCATTAACAGGAAGATTACCCATGATTACTACTGAAGAGTCCTTAGCCTGAGCTGTGTTCATCATGTTGACCTTTGCAAACTTCGAATTATGCTTGACCATTGCATTGCTAGAAGATCTCACAGGAGGAGGAGGCGGAAGGTGCCTTTGGTTGAAGCATTTGTTTGCATAGTGCCTTTTCTGCTGACACTTGTTGCAAGTAACCTATGAGAGCGGACGGTGATTAGGAGCACTTGACCTTGGAGTATGAGACTGAGCTTTGTTCTGATAGCCTGGGTTGGGTGGGTGGGAAGATCCATTGCCACCTTTACTCTTCTGCTGGTAGGGCTGACGGAACGGAGGAGGAGGAGGCAACCAGAACTTCTGTTGCTTAGCTGCCACTTGAGTTGAAGAAGAAGATTGAACTGTATCCCTGACTCCCTTCTTAGATGCATCACACTTAATCTGAGTGGCTTCTTGATTTAGTGTCATGCTGTAGAATTCATCATACTTAGTCGGCTCAAGAAGCACGAGAGCTAATTGCAGATCTTCTCTGAGGCCACCTCTGAATTGATAAATCATGCTCTTCTCATCAGGGACGTCTTGTTTAGCGAAGCGAGCGAGTTTCTGAAACTGGATATTGTATTGATACACAGACATGCTGCCTTGCTTGAGATTGTGGAACTCCTCATGCTTACTCTCAGCAACACTTTGAGGAATGTGATGAGCTTTGAAGTCTCGGCGAAAATCACCCCAAGTAATCACAGGACCTCCTCTGGAATCTCTGTATTGCTGATACCACTCAGCATCATGGTCTTTGAATTGGAACAAAGAAAATTTGACAAAGTCCTCAGGCCTGACATTGCTTCACACAAAATGTTTGCAAATATCCACGAGCTAGTCGTCGGCGTCTGTGGCCTCGACACAGTTGCTGAAGGACTTCGGCTGGTTTGCGAGGAACTGATTCAGGGTAGCAAACTGAGGCTGTTTGTGGCCTTGGCCTTGATTTCCTTGGTTGCCTTGCCCTTGGTTGCGCTCTTGCAAGAGTTGCAAAAGCATCTGAGTGTTGGCATTGGTGGCTGCCATGATAGCTTGCCATGCCCCCAGAGGTGGAGGTGGTGGCGCAGGGTTCAACTGATCCCCATCATTGCGGTCTGGATTCTGACGCATTGGAGGAGCCATCCTGAAGAGGTTGACATCCATTAGCATCTTGAAAGACATATATACAAGCTGAATCAATGGATCGAAATTGCAACATATAGCCTTAACATTCGAACAAGAATGAACGAATAAATTCCAAAGTAAATCATCACAGTTCCATAAATTGAGAAGCCACTTAGATGAAGGTAGATGAATAAATCAACAAGGTACGGATATGAACAAATAATTGGTAAGTATTACCCAATCACAAACCAAATATCTGCGAGAAGAAATACTAGAGCTACATGAATTCCCACCTCTAAAACTCCCGAAACTTTCTGGTTATGCAATTAGGTGTTGGGGATACAGGGGAAGCATAATATCTCACCCAAAACTAGCAAATCCTACATCCAGTTGTATCCATCCTTCAACACATAACCAAGAAACCTTCAGAAATCATTTACCTCAACCTTCAAAAAGCATCCATTATACGAGTTATGGCAATACTCCCCAACTCCCGCCCCAGTACTGGGTGGCGTCGAGGTTATCTCACCAACAACTGCATAAAAGAGATTTTCGATGTCGACGAACTCAGGTATTCCAGAACAGGCAGTAGCCATGGCGGCGAGGCGACGAGGTGGCCGGGTGGCGGTGACGTGCGGCGCCAGGAAGAGCATCTGCAACAGGGCGATGGAGGTGGGGTGCCGTCGGGAGGTGCGATGCAGAGGAGGCCGAGGCCGACGAGCTCGATGCGGCGCTGGATGAGGAGGCGGCTGGGCTACGGGATGCAGCAGTGCAAGAAAATGGAGGGAGGTTCGGAGGAGGCGCAAGAGAGGCCATGGCGAGGAGCTCACGGGCGGTTCTCGCCCGGGCGGTGGCGGCGGGGCCAGCTTCGAGGAGGAGGGCGCGATGCAAAGGGAGAAGGAGGCGGGACGCAGGCTCGCACGCCAAGGCGAGGTGGAGGAGGAGCTGAGGACGGGGAGGCCAATGTGATCGCGCGCACAGGGCGGCCCGGACTCGCCGGCCGGACTGGCGATGGAGAATGGCTTCAGGCGCCATGGGAGGCAAGGCGTGGGGCGTCTGTGGATCGGGCGTGTGTGCGGAGGCGGCGGCCTGGAGGGATCGAGAGGAGAACGGGGAGATGGGGGTCGGGCCAGGGAGAGGTTTAGGGTTAGGTGGGAAATGGGCAGGCCTGGCTATGGGCTTAGAGGTAAATGGGTCGTCCTAGCTCTCTCTTCTCACTTCTCTTCTCACCTTTTCTCATTTTAAAACAAAACAGAAAAGAGGAAGAAAAGAAAGAGAAGGTAGCGGTGGAATCTAGGCATGGGGATAATTTTTACGGACTCGTAAAAATGTGCACGGTCCACAAAAAATAGGAGATACATGATTGAAAGATGTAATTCAAACTCATTTGAATTTAATTCAAATGGGTTTGAACTAGGAATTGGTTAACGGGTGGTCCAAAATGTTCGGATTTTTGGTTGAGCACCGGAATAAGATGAACGAATATATGACAAGGTTGGAGTCCAAGACTTAAGAGAACAAACACATTGGGATAATTTGCAAGTGTGTTAGAATATTTATTACAGCTCCCTAATATCGGGAGGATATGTTATAAAGAGAATCGCCATGTGAATTCCCTCCATTTAAATGGATCAAATATCCATGCCATTTATTTAGTTGAGTTAAGAAAAGAAATGACATGATGGCATGATGACATGATGAAAAGCACATGATGCAATGATGAATGCAACGAACCAAACAAATCACAAGACGAAACCCGGAAACCCTGGAAGGCATCTGAAGCTCTGGTCTTGGGGCGTTACATGATGCTCTTCTTCTTCCCTTTGCTGTTCTGAATCTACACATTGTTGTTGTTCCTTCTCCTGCGCCCCCTGCTACTCTGTCACGCTGCTGCTCCTTCTTCTTTTCCAACTACACTATTTCTCCATGCCCTTCCTGCTGCTCCTTCTCTCCATGCTCCGCTGCCTTGTTGTGCCCTTCTAAACCTCCTCCTCTCAACCCCTCCTCCTGCTGCTACTCCCTTCCCCTCACTGCTACTATTATTCCTTACCTCCCCAGCTGCTTCTCTCTTTAGATCTATCTCTCTCTCTGAATTTTCTATAAGCTAAGATGTGTAAAACTTTGTAATATTCAGATTTTAAGAGTGTTGGCAACCTATAGCTTGTTCTGTTTGGTACTTGTAATATATAATGCTTGACTCGTATTACTTTAGGCTGTGATGACATGATGGCATGATAACATGATGCAAAGCACATGATGCAATGATGAATGCAACAAACCATAGAAATCACAAGACGAAACCCAGAAACCCTGGAAGGCATCTGAAGCTCTGGTCTTGGGGCGTTAGAACACTCCACTACTACGAGAGGATCTCGTCCCGAGATCTAGGATGGCACCGGAGGGAAAACGGAAGAGAAAGAGAAGAGGTAAAACTAAGTTGCTTCTTTGACAAAAGAGTGAGACCAAAGAACCTTGAAAGGTTAAGTCATCTTCGAGAAAAGAATACAATGAAAGATGAACAAAGTTAAAAGCACTCCGTTAGGAAAGAGGAACAAGGAACATTACTAGAACCTTGTAGGTTGAAAAGACAAGCAAAAAAACGTGATGAGATAAGAGAACTTGAATGAAGAACACGACACTCCGGTTGAACGGATAGGCACGAAAAGAACACGATCCTCACCATTCGAGATGATGAGAGAAAAGGGCAACATCACAATGCTTCCGGAAGAAATGAAAGAATGGAATGGAAAGAACGGAGGGAAACGAGATCTTGAGAGAGTATGCTTACAACAAATGCTAGAACGGAGTTGTTGGGTTATCAACAATGAAACGAATAAAATTGTAGTGGGCTTATGGAAAACATCTCAAAACCGAGGTGAAATTCTACCACTAACAAAAAACAATAGATTGGATTGATATCAACAAGGAGATAGGAAGCTTATTTCACCGGGAGGATAAATGAAGAACTTGAGTCTTTTATAAGCACCATGAATAGCAACAATCCTTAGGAGAAGTTTTAGGTGAAATATAACCCAAAATAACTCCAATGAAGAGATTGATGGGTTTAAATATCTCATTCTTGTGAATGAAGAATGATATATTACCACCTCAAAAGATAAGGGAGAACAATTGCACTCCGGATTGCAAGATGAAGAAAACTTGAGCTCCTTTGAAAATAATCTCGATGAACACTTCGAGAAGGAATTAAATCTTTGATGAACCATCATGTAGAACCTTCATCAAGAACTCCGGTAATAAAAGAATGATCAAACGAAAGGAAAGAGAAGTTGAAAACACAAGGTGAATCCTTAGATGGATCTCTGTGGTGATATAATTGCGAGAGCTTGGAACTCCGGGAAAGAAAAGATGAAACAATTGAAAACCGAGAACTTGATGAGCCTCTGGAATAAGGAATTAATCACTTGGATGAAACAAGAATAAGAATTACATTATGGTTATCCTTCATCAATTAAATTGATGACAAGCAACGTATAGCATACAACTTATTCCGGTAGAAAGGATTAAGGGAGACATAAATCAAACTTGAGAAGGTCTTCAACGAACCACCGGTAGGATTTGGAAACAACGAATGAATTGATATGATAACCAAGGAAGGGAACTCTTGAATGAACCACCGTAAGAATTGAAAAAGAGAGTAGCAAAGCCACAAATCACCGGGTAGAATTGAAAAAAAATGAATGAAGATACTTGAGGGAAATTGGATACATGAGAACGAAGAGATCATGAGCTGATAAGAGAATACTTGAATGATGCACCGGTAAGATTTGGAGAATGCGAGCTGAAAGCTGGAATGAATAAATCTGAGATGATGGGCTGCGGAGAATCAAACTGAAAAGACTCCTGAATATCTCCGGATGAGTGAAAAAAATTCTCACAACCGAAACCAATTATGAGAGGATGGCCTCAAGCTAGACCCATGAATCTTGAAGAGAATGGAGCAAGATTTAAGAGAAACTCTTCTTCAGTCTTCAAATGCCGAGAATGATGATGAGAAACACCACCTTGAATTGTTGAGGCACTCCAGAATGAACAAGGGAAAGGTCAAACCGACGATGAAAAGAATTTGAAAGATCTTGGAGGAAGACATATGACTGATGATAATTCATTCTTAGGTCAAACTTGGAAAAAAAATTGAGAGTAACAACGGGAAGATTAGAAGAGTCAGGAAAGATCCTGGAAAGAGACCTGTGGGTTAGGGCCCACTCAAAAGATACACCGTTGAAAATTACTTGAAAGGGAGATTGCACAGGTTGAATTAAATGGCTTGAATGAGATAACAACCTCGAGATATCTTGAACGGATTAGGAATGAAAACACGAATCTTCTGAGATATCTTCAGCTCCGGAATAATTGAATAGCAAGAGGTGAATAATAAAGAGGTGCACCGGTAGGAGAAAAACATTTCAAACAAGGAAAAAGGAAAAAGGATATGATCAACATGAAAGCTTGAGTTGAGTCCACCGGAGAAGGAAAAGAACAAAGAATGATGAGCTTGAAGCGCCATTAGAATCTTCATGAGAATCACCGGATAAGAACATTGACGGAAAAGGAATGGAGGGGCTTCGCATCAATAAGATGGATACTTGATTAAGAAATCTGAGTCCTTGAAGAAAAAGGGTGGGAAAACAAAGGCAACTTGCAACGAATGAAACAGAACACCGTTGAGAAAAGCTGAGAGGTGATCTTGCGAATGTTGAAATGATCGGATCCCGTTGAAGAGGAGCACGTCGGTTCAGAAGAAATTGAGATGGCAAACTCGAAGATCAAGAAGGATTTGTATTCACATAGGAATATGAGAACACCGCTTAGGAAAAAGGCATGGAATCAACACTTGACATTGAAGCAACACGAATACCACAACTCAAAACAAAACAAAGATTGGCTTGCAGAATAAGCCGGAACAAACATATGATAGAGATTTCGTCCGAAGTTTTCATGGTGGGGCCCACACGGGCTCGATCGTACAACACCATCATGTACAAGGCAGTGCACATGACATACGAAGCGTCCCCTAGTCAGCATAGCCAAGGACTCTTTAACACACAACGAGACCACTGTAAAACCAACCGTGGATAGGCGTACCACTAGACGTCGAACCCCAATCTCATATCATGCATCTTTCGGAAAGATATCCTAGGAGCTACTTGAATTCGCCCTATAGTGAGTCGAAACATTCTGGCCATGCAATCAAGTGTTGGGGATACAGGGGAAGCATAATATCTCACCCAAAACTAGCAAATCCTACATCCCGTTGTATCCATCCTTCAACACATAACCAAGAAACTTTCGGAAATTGTTTACCTCAACCTTCGAAAAAGAATCCGTTATACGAGTTATGGCAATACTCCCGAACTCCTGCCCCAGTACTGGGTGGCATCGAGGTTATCTCACCAACAACTGCATAAAAGAGATTTTCGATGTCGGCGAACTAAGGTATTCCAGAACTGCAACGATAAAATTGTGACGACAACACCTCGGAGCTCAACTCCTCGGGACACTGCCACAACCCCTAAATGTCAGGAGGCACCAAGAAAAATGTTCTCGTCACAAAACCATCGAAACGATTCCAAGATACCCGCGTGACCCAAAGTTTTTTTAGTGAAATTTGAGAAGAGGATAGTCAAAACTCTATGTCAGGATGCCTCACCAGAGCGACGAAGGGACTGAGGAGTAAAAAGAATCCTACTCTCTGATATATATAATCCTAAAACACTCAAAACATTTTTCTAGACTCAACAACGCCAGCGATTCCATCAAGCAGGGGGCTCCTAAGTCGGGGAAGGCTCTGATACCAACTTGTAACACCCACGATGCGGCTATATCTCTCACGTGTCGGAGCTGGACTTAGAGGCATAACCGCATTGTAGGCATGTCGCAAGAGGGGTAATCTTTACACATCCCATGTACTGAATAACAAAGGGATAAAGAGTTGGCTTACAATCGCCACTTCACACAATACATAAATATAGCATTACAACATCTAGAATACAATCACGGTCAGTCTACAGAACCAAAATAAAAGAATACCACCCCTAATGCTAGATCCCCGATCGACCCGACTGGGCTCCACTATAGATCAACTAGAAAATGAAACAACACAATGAACACGATCTTCATCGAGCTCCTCCTTGAGATCGGTTGTGTCACCTACACGGTATCTTCGGCACCTGCAACTGGTTTTTGGAAGTAAACTGTGAGTCACGAGGACTCAGCAATCTCACACCCTCGCGATCAAGACTATTTAAGCTTATGGATAGGAAAAGGTAGTGAGGTGGAGCTGCAGCAAGCACTAGCATATATGGTGGCTAACTTACGCAAATGAGAGCGAGAAGAGGAGCAAAGCATGGTCGTTAAACTATCATGATCAAGAAGTGATCCTGAAACTACTTACATTCAAGCATAACACAAGACCGTGTTCACTTCCCGAACTCCGCCGGAAAGAGACCATCACGGCTACACACGTGGTTGATGCATTTTAATTAAGTTAGGTGTCAAGTTCTCTACAACCGGACATTAACAAATTCCCATCTGCCCATAACCGCAGGCACGGCTTTTGAAAGTTCAAAACCCTGTAGGGGTGTCCCAACTTAGCCCATCACAAGCTCTCACGGTCAACGAAGGATATTCCTTCTCCCAGGAAGACCCGATCAGGCTCGAAATCCCGGTTACAAGACATTTTAACAATGGTAAAACAAGACCAGCAAGAACACTCGTTGTGCCGACAAATCCCGATAGGAGCTGCACATATCTCATTCTGAGGGCACACCGGATAAGCTAAGAGTACAGGAGCCGACGTAACCCAAGTTGCCAAGGGATGGCCCTGCACGGTGCTCTAGTTTGGACCAACACTCAGAGGAGCACTGGCCCGGGGGTTTAAATAAAGAAGACCCTTGAGTTTGCAGAACCCAAGGGAAAAGGCTTAGGTGGAAATGGTAAAACCAAGGTTGGGCCTGCTGGAGGAGTTTTATTCAAAGCGAACTGTCAAGGGGTTCCCATTATAACCCAACCGCGTAAGGAACGCAAAATCAGGGAAGATAACACCGGTATGACCGAAACTAGGGCGGCAAGAGTGGAACAAAACACCAGGCATAAGGCCGAGCCTTCCACCCTTTACCAAGTATATATATGCATTAATTAAATAAGAGATATTGTGATATCCCAACATGTAATTCATGTTCCAACAAGGAACAAACTCCATCTTCACCTGCAACTAAAAATGCTATAAGAGGGGCTGAGCAAAGCGGTAACATAGCCAAACAACGGTTTGCTTGGAAAGGTGGTTTAGAGGCTTGACATGGCAATATGGGAGGCATGATATAGCAAATGGTAGGTATCGCGGCATAGCAATAGAGCGAGCAACTAGCAAGCAAAGACAGAGGTGATTTCAAGGGTATGGTCATCTTACCTGAAATCCCGCAAGGAAGAAGAACGAGTCCATGAAGAAGACAAACGGACGTAGTCGAACAAATCCTCACAAATCCGGAACGAAACCGAAGCTAACGAGAGAAGCAACCCGGAAAGAAGCAAGCAACAAAGTAAACAACCATCACATAAACATGGCATGATGCACAACCAAGTATGATGCATGTCCGGTTTAAATAGGCATGGCAATATGCAACAAACAATTCTACAAATTAAGTGGAGCTCAATATGCAACGAGTTGCATATTGACGAAGCACCACATCAATTATTTAGTTCACTCCCGGTTATGTACTCAACAATATTAAATGTTGATTAACATGACAAGAGGTGAAGCATAACAAAACTATACCATCTAAACAATTTAAATGGGTCCGGATATAACAAACAACAAATCCGGTAAATCCCCATATGCATTTAACAAATTAATGCAAACAACAATTTAAACCATATTTAAATGTTGTTATCATGATGCGGATGACATATGCAAGTTTATGCAAGTTTTATGAAAATGTTGATAAGAACATTATGAAGCATTTGCCACCGTGGTGGAAAGAAAAGGTGCCACGGAAATGAATCCGAAAATGATGCCACAACAACATATCGGTTCCGGTAGCTCACGGAGATACCGGTGCAAAAGGAAAAATGATGTGAGCGTGACATGCAAGATGGTGGGGTGATCCCGGTAACCGGGTTCCCACGAGTCGATGGCATGGCAGCGAGAGACACTACGGACACGGTGCAGACAAAGGGTGCATCTCATACAACATGCATTCATTCATTCACGGGCGTCGTCTCGGGGTTATACCTTCGAAGCATGCAAACGGGACGGATCAAGTTCGGTGCAAAGTAGAGGAAGTAGACGTTCTTGGGACGTTCGTAGTGGAGGTAGTCGTACAAGGCGATGGTAGTTGTACACGGGTCTTCGACCACGGAAGTAGTCGTACAACATTTTCGTAGAGGTTCGGGCTCACGAGACGGGACTTGACGTCCACGGGGTCTTCGAGGGTCGACGATAGTGGTACTTGGGTCGTCGGCGACGGTAAATGTTCTATGCGTCGGGCGTCAAGGTACTTGCCGAGGTACTTGCCGTTCTTAGCGGTTCCGAAAACGTCAGTAGATGAACAAGACGCGTTGTCGTGGTACTTGGCAAAAATCTCAAAGAAGATGCCTGCCGGTCCCGGTTACAGGTCTTGGCGTCTCTCCTGCTGAACCAAAACAACGCAAAACCAAAGAGCCTCTGGCCAGAAGCAGACAAGTGGTCAGGCTGGAGGCAGCAAGCGCGGGCACAGGCCATGGCATTAGTAGGGGCCAGCGGGAGGTACGGCAGCAAGCATAGCAGCAGCGCCCTGGTGGGCTCGCGGTAGCAGTGAAGGATGGAGCAGGTCCAGCGAGGGCGGAGCTTGTGTGATCCGGCAGCCGTGCGACATACAGGCAGCAGCCATGGCGGCGAGGCAATGAGGTGGCAGGGTGGCGGTGACGGGCGGCGCCGGGAAGAGCATCTGCAGCAAGGCGATGGAGGTGGGGTGGCGTCGGGAGGTGCGATGCAGAGGAGGCCGAGGCCGACGAGCTCGATGTGGCGCTGGATGAGGAGGTGGCTGGGCTGCGGGATGCAGCGGTGCAGGAAAATGGAGGGAGGTTCGGAGGAGGCGCAAGAGAGGCCATGGCGAGGAGCTCAGGGGCGGCGCTCGCCCGGGCGGTGGCGGCGGGGCCAGCTTCGAGGAGGAGGGCGCGATGCAGAGGGAGAAGGAGGCGGGACGTGGGCTCGCGTGCCAAGGCGAGGTGGAGGAGGAGCTGAGGACGGGGAGGATGATGTGATCGCGCGCATAGGGCGGCCAGGACTCGCCGGTCGGAGGGGCGACGGGGCATGGCTTCGGGCGCCATGGCAGGCAAGGCATGGGGCGTGTGTGGATCGGGCGTGTGTGCGGAGGCGGCGGCCTGGAGGGATCGAGAGGAGAACAGGGAGATGGGGGTCGGGCCAGGGAGAGGTTTAGGGTTAGGTGGGAAACGGGCAGGCCTGGCTATGGGCTTAGAGGTAAATGGGCCGGCCTGGCTCTCTCTTCTCACTTCTCTTCTCACCTTTTCCCATTTTACATTTTAAAACAAAACAGAAAAGAGGAAGAAAATAAAGAGAAGGTAGCGGTGGAATCTAGGCATGGGGATAATTTTTACGGACTCGTAAAAATGTGCACGGTCCACGAAAAATAGGAGAGACATGATTGAAAGATGTAATTCAAACTCATTTGAATTTAGTTCAAATGGGTTTGAACTAGGACTTCGTTAACGGGTGGTCCAAAATGTTCGGATTTTTGGTGGAGCACCGGAATAAGATGAACGAATATATGACAAGGTTGGAGTCCAAGACTTAAGAGAACAAACGCATTGGGATAATTTGCAAGTGTGTTAGAATATTTATTATAGCTCCCTAATATCGGGAGGATATGTTATAAAGAGAATCGCCATGTGAATTCCCTCGATTTAAATGGATCAATGATCCATGCCATTTATTTAGTTGAGTTAAGAAAAGAAATGACATGATGGCATGATGACATGATGCAAAGCACATGATGCAATGATGAATGCAACGAACCAAACAAATCACAAGACGAAACCCGGAAACCCTGGAAGGCATCTGAAGCTCTGGTCTTGGGGCGTTACATGATGCTCTTCTTCTTCCCTTTGCTGTTCTGAATCTGCAAATTGTTGTTATTCCTTCTCCTGCACCCCCTGCTACTCTGTCACGCTGCTGCTCCTTCTTCTTCTCCAACTGCACTATTTCTCCATGCCCTTTCTGCTGCTCCTTCTCTCCAAGCTCCGCTGCCTTGTTGTGCCCTTCTGAACCTCCTCCTCTCAACGCCTCCTGCTGCTGCTACTCCCTTCCCCTCACTGCTACTATTATTCCTTACCTCCTCAGCTACTGCTCTCTTTAGATCTATCTCTCTCTCTCTCTGAATTTTCTATATGCTAAGATGTGTAAAACTTTGTAATATTCAGATTTTAAGAGTGTTGGCAACCTATAGCTTGTTCTGTTTGGTACTTGTAATATATAATGCTTGACTCGTATTACTTTAGGCTATGAGAAATAATTGTCATTGAAATCTTGCTCTGTGATTTATTAACCTTCTAGTATTTGTGTGTGCTCACCTTGTGTACTAGTTAGGTTTGTATGTGTTTGAACCCATCTAAATAACTAGTCTCTGTATTACCTATGTACCCGTGACAGATATGCTTGTGATATAAACATTTTCCTATTGTCCCATAATCTAGTTTCCACGTTTTGTCTTATGCTTGCTAGATATATATGTCCATGTCTTTTGACTTCCGTTGTCATTGATGTTAGTATTTTAATTTCTCAAGCATTACGAAAACACCAAAAAGACAATGAGTAAACTCTGAATCTCCCTGTGCTCTTTGCATTTTCTTTGTCGTCGACTTTGGTTAGTTTAGGTCTATATTTCCTCGCAATCATCATCTGAATTCTGTCACCTAGCTTTAGCCGAGAAACGCTGCCATCGCCTAGTCCATGTGGAGAACAGAACACTCGCAGTTTGGGCATAAAACCCCACTGTACTCATAATAGATCAGTCGGCGAACTCAGGTATTCCAGAACTGCAACGATAAAATTTTGATGACAACACCTCAGAGCTCAACTCCCTGGGACACTTCTACAACCCCTAAATGTCAGGAGGCACCAAGAACAATGTTCTCGTCACAAAACCATCGGAACGATTCCAAGATACCTGCGTGATCCTAAATGTTTTTTGTGAAATTTTAGGAGAAGAGTCAAAACTCTACGTCAGGAGGCCTCACCAGAGCGACGAAGGGACTGAGGAGTAAAAAGAATCTAACTCTCTGATATATATAATCCTAAGACTCAAAACATTTTCCTCTAGACTCAACAACGTCAGCGATTCGATCAAGCAGGGGGCTCCTATGTCGGGGAAGGCTCTGATTACCAGCTTGTAACACCCACAATGCGCTATATCTCCCACGTGTTGGGGCACGACTTAGAGGCATAGCCGCATGGTAGGCATGTCGCAAGAGGGGTAATCTTTACACATCCCATGTACTGAATAAGTAAGGGATAAATAGTCGGCTTACAATTGCCACTTCACACAATACATAAATATATCATGCATCATCCAAGGTACAATCAAAGGTCCGACTACGGAACCAAATAAAGAAAGACAACCCAAAAATCTAGATCCCCGATCGTCCCAACTGGGCTCCTCTACTGATCATCCAGAAAAGAAGCATAGTATCGACCTGAATCCTCGTCGAAGTCCCACTTGAGTTCGGTAGCGTCCCCTGCACTAGCATCATCGGCACTTGCATCTGTTTGGAAGTATCTGTGAGTCACGGGGACTCAGCAATCTCACACCCGTGAGATCAAGACTATTTAAGCTTAAGAGTAGGAAAGGGTAGTGAGGTTGAGCTGCAGCAAAGCTCTAAGCATATATGTTGGCTAACTTACGCAAATGAGAGCGAGAAGAGAAGCAAAGCACGGTCGAGAAGCTAATAGTGATCAAGAAGTGATCCTGAAGCTACTTACGTTCAAGCATAACACGAGACCGTGTTCTCTTCCCGGACTCCGCCGAAAAGAGACCATCACGGCTACACACGCGATTGATTGATTTTAATTAAGTTAAGTGTCAAGTTCTCTACAACTGGATATTAACAAATTCCCATCTGCCCATAACCGCGGGCACGGCTTTCGGAAGTTCAAAAACCCTGCAGGGGTGTCCCAACTTAGCCCATCACAAGCTCTCACGGCCAACGAAGGATATTCCTTCTCCCAAGAAGACCCGATCAGACTCGGAATGCCGGTTACAAGACATTTCGACAATGGTAAAACAAGACCTGCAAAGCCGCCCGAATGTGCTGACAAATCCCAATAGGAGATGCACATATCTCGTTCTCAGGGCACACTGGATTGTCCAAACTTCCGGTAGGCCAGCCTAGATTTGCCCCTAGTGGCCATCGGCGGCTGAGAAGTTGGACCAACACTCGGAGGAGCACTGGCCCGGGGGTTTAAAATAAAGATGACCCTTCCGTCCGCGGAACCCAAGGGAAAATGCTTAGGTGGCAAATGGTAAAACCAAGGTTGGGCCTTGCTAGAGGTGTTTTATTCAAGGCAAACTTTCAAGGGGTTCCCATAACACCCAACCGCGTAAGGAACGCAAAATCAAGGAACATAACACCGGTATGACGGAAACTAGGGCAGCAAGAGTGGAACAAAACACCAGGCATAAGGCAGAGCCTTCCACCCTTTACCAAGTATATAGATCCAATAAAGTAAACAAGATATAATAATGATATCCCAACAATATCCATGTTCCAACATGGAACAAACTTCATCTTCACCTGTAACTAGCAACGCTATAAGAGGGGCTGAGCAAAGCTGTAACATAGCCAAACAACGGTTTGCTAGGAAAGGTGGGTTAGAGGCTTGACATGGCAATATGGGAGGCATGATATAGCAAGTGGTAGGTAATGCGGCATAGCAATAGAGCAAGCAACTAGCAACCAAAGATAGAAGTGATTTCGAGGGTATGGTCATCTTGCCTGCGAAGTTCTCAGAGTTGACGAAAGCTTGATCCTCGTTAGCGTACTCAACAGGTTCCTCGATCACGTACTCGTCTCCCGGCTCTACCAAAAGCAAGAACACAAGCAAAGGACCAACAATCAATCATGATGCAATGCACAATCAACATGATGCAAAACATGGCATGATATGCAAGATGTGATATGCAATGCATATGCGTGCTCCAGAAGGGAAAGATTGATCAAGGCATCAACTTGGAAAACCAAGTGTGTCGCTGGAAATATGAGATGATTTCAGTCGAAATCGATATAAAGATCACCGGAATCGGATGCACGGTTTGCAAATGGCAAGCAAAACAATAATGGCACAATTCTGCGATTAACAGCACTATGCCATCTAGAATGCAACAAGAAACTGAGCTACTGCACTCCAACATAGCAACAAAGCATATGGAAGTGATGTACTCAAGATGCTTGACAAAATATGAACAGTGATCTATGGCTAAATCACAAAAGAGCAGGTTCAAAAAAGCATGGCAAAAGTGCAAAAGATATCAGCTTCATAGACTTAGTGAAAATACTAACATGCCAGAAATAACATCAGGAAGCCATGTTTAGAGCAAGCAAACAACATGCTACAGGAACATATCATAGTAAACAAAGGCATGGCATGAATCTACTAAATGAATAGAACAAAAGTCCCTTACTGACCATGAGACAAAAAGGCACAGAAGATGTGATGGCACCCATGTAAACATAGCATGTTTTATTAACAGTTTCAGACTTAGCAGAAAACAGAGCATGGCATAAACAGAATTATGAAGGCATCTTTGCGAGCTCAAATCACTCGTTACAAAGCCTTGCATGACAAAACAAGCATACCTATAGCAAGAATACATGTTCATGAAGCTAACCATGGCAAGAGTAAGTTCATAGCATGCTAGCAACAACCATGGCAAAATTGATTAACATGTAAACAATCTGCCAGGAACATTTTATAGCAAAAGTAGAGCAAGATTAAGACATGCTAGGGCACTCCATAATTGCAAATAGGGGCATGGATTGATAGAGCATAACCATATGTCCAAAACATTCTTGATGAAGATACTCAAAACAATCATGTAACTCACTGTAGCATCAAGTTTAGATGGCATAAAAGATAACAGCATAACAAAGACTTAGAAAAATCCTAAGTCCCTGAAATTAGCAATATCACGAAGGCTGCTTTGCATGCTTGTGGTAGTCACCACATTGATCACAAAAATACATGGCAAGCACCCCTGTAAATATGGCATGGCATAGTTCAAAACACTTGTAGAGCTAATGCCCATATGATGCACACAACAAATGTGACAAAAATGCCAAAACATCATAATCTGATAAGTAACAGGAGGAAACATTTTATATCACTCTTTCATCAATGATTTGGGCATAAATATGAACTCAAATATGCAGGCCACAATGGAAATAAATGAAGAGCATCTCACATTGAACGTTTTGATATATCGTGGGCATGAAACGGAGCTACGACCATGGAGTTATGATGAAATGAACAGGGCATAAAAATATTGCAGAACAAGGACTTAGTGGTATTTCACCTCGCGAAAAGTCAACGCGGGATGAGGGAGAGCGGGATGGAGGGATCCAGGGAGCAGGGACGACATTTGGTTCGGGGACGGGTGGATCTCATCCACCTTCCCTAGATCCAGCGACGACGATCTCCGGCGAGGGACGGCGGCGATGGCCGGCGCGTTTGAGGCGGCGGCGGCGCGAGAGCAGGGCAGAGGCGCGGTGCAGCGTCGGCGAAGGAGCAGCACGACGGGCGGCGAGGAGCGGCGAGCGGCGGTTCCGGCCGGCGGGTGGCGAGGCGCTCTGTGGCGGCGGCGCGCACGCACGATGGCGCTCGTCGACGGGGTATAGGACGCGGGAGGCGGCGCTGTGCGCGGGTGGCGGCGGGGCGGCTCAGGCCCGGGCGGGCCTGCCCTGGTCCCCGGCAAGCCGCGGCGGCGCAGGAGGAGAGGAGGTGCAGGACTGACGTGGCGGTGGCGGATTGGGCGAGGGAGGCGGCGGCGGACACGTCCGGCCGGTGCGGACGTGTCCGGCGGCGATGGGGATGGATCTAGGGTTTTTGGGACCCGGATTTGAAGGAGGGGTGCACATATTTATAGCTAGGAGGACATAGGAGTTTCCAAATGGAGTGTAGTTTTCGCCCACACGATCGTGATCCGACGACGGAGGACATGGGAGTCATTTGGATGGGTTGTTGGGCCGTTTTGGAGGGGTGTTGGGCTCCAACACACACGAGGCCTTCGCGGTTCCCCGGTTAACCGTTGGAGTATCAAACGGACTCCAAATGACACGAAATTTGACAGGCGGTCTATAGGTGGTGTACGAAGGCCACTTGGTAAATCTCGGTCCATTCCGAGAATGTTTAACACCCTCTCACGAAAAGAGACAAAAGGGGAACGCCGGTGCACGTGGAAGTGTCGGATTGCGAAACGGACAACGGGGAAAATGCTCGGATGCATGAGACGAACACGTATGCAAATGAGATGCACATGATGACATGATATGAAATGCATGACATGAACAAAATGCAAAACGAAGACCAAAAACCCAACCACGATGGGAAATCTCATAACTTAAAGCTGAAAAATGGCAGAGTTGGAGTTACAATTATGGCAAGTTACATCCGGGGTGCTACATGCACTTACTGAGTTACGTTATACATGTGCATATGACATGCCTTTCTGTTTCTAGAATACACTACATCTATCTATCGTACCATGTTCTTACATCAAAGTATTGCTATTGTGTATCCCGCATCAATCACTTATGATTGGACGCTTTTAACTTGGCAATGTGATATTGGTTGCATCTTGCATTGATTTCTAGGTTACTGCTTCTAATTTTTTGAAATGCCACTTATGACAAGACACTTTTTACTTGGTAGAGTGATATTGTTTGCATCTTTCATATGGTGTCTAGCTTGCATTGCTTCTAATTTCTTGAAAATTCTTCTACTTAGTTTACACATCGTAGGTGTGAATATGTCATGACGTCCTATTTTTCTTACATATTCCATCTCCTCATATGGTTGTCTTACATCAAAGTATTGCTCGTCTGTATCATGCATCAATGAGTTCTCAAGAGCAAATTTTATTCTTTTGTGTTGTGGGTATGGCTTGACATGGCAAAGTCAAAAAAGAGTAAGGAAAATAATATAGTAGGGAATGGTTATACTCGTCGGGCGCAACGGAAAAGATCTTCCCTCGAGATTCTGCTAGTACTTATAGTGTAGTAGAAGGTCCAAGTCCATTGGCTAAATCAACAAACCCAGTATCCCCTGCTCCACCAGCTGCAGCACCTCCTTCAACTATACCGACATCTCAATGAGTTACTCGTTCGTTTGCTCTGCAAGTGGCATGTTCCCAAGCTGCCTTCACACCTAACACTACTTCCGAAGCACCGCTGACAATACAGGACTTGGCAAGATCAAATGAACCTCATGAGCATGAACACCAAGACGGTACCTGACCGAGTCAAGTTGCAGTTGCATGCTCCTTTACATGTACTCTCATAGTTTGATGTGCACTAACACTTTCCATATTCGTTGTTGAACTAGTACCATGGTACAAGAGGAAACAGACATCAGGGAACAAAATCTAAAGGAGGAAGAATGGAGATCCATTTTGAGGCAGGTTTAAAAAGGCCATGTAATGCTAGAGAGTCAGCAAAGTTAGTACCAGAGGCAACCATTGCCGTTAGGTGTCATGCACGTATCCTCCCAACGTGGATCCAGTACTGGAATGAGAAAGGCGATACCCAATTTAACACCTTCCTTAACCATTTATTCATAAGTAATGTTATTCATCGCAATTTGTAATATTTTTTATATTTGTTCCATACTTTCTAGCTTCCTCCTAATGAGACTCACATTCTTTTTTCAACAAATGAGGTTCAAGTTGTGCCCGAAAGATGATGCAACTAAACAAGCATGCACTTGTGTTTTCCATTCTGCTCTGCGACAATATCAGTATCACATTAGACAAACTCACTTTGAAGGCAAGGCTAGCAATAAAATCACACAAACATCTCCAGTGGAATATGTTACGGATGAAGACTGGAAAACCCTTGTTAAACACTAGTTTGATACAAAGTATCAGGTAGGGTATATGTATGTGATCAGATCACATACTTAACTCGTATTTATGTATGTGCCTTACAAGTCTATCTTCTTCTAGGCTAATGATACGTCTCCAACGTATCTATAATTTTTGATTGTTCCTTGTTGTTATATTATCATTCTTGGATGTCTTACAATCATTTATAATCATATTATATCATATTTTGGGACTAACCTATTGACATAGTTCCAAGTGCCAGCTATTGTTTTTTGCTTTTTTTTACATCGCAGAAAATCAATATGAAACGGAGTCCAAATGCAACAAAACTTTTGTTGATTTTTTATGGACTATAAGACACCCAATGGGCCAGAGAAGCAGCTGGGGATGCCCCAAGGGGGGCACAACCCACCAGGGCGCGCCTGGGCCCCCAGGCGCGTCCAGGTGGGTTGTGCTCACCTCGATGGCCTCCTGCACCGCCTCTTTGCTCTAAAATACCCTAATATTCCATAACCTAGGGGAGTCGACGAAAATCAATTCCAGCCGCCGCAAGTTCCAGAAACCACATATCCAATCTAGACACCATCACAGAGGGGTTCATCATCCTCATTGGTTCCTCTCTGATGATGCGTGAGTAGTTCATTGTATACCTACGGGTCCATAATTAGTATCTAGATGGATTCCTCTCTCTCTCTTGATTCTCAATACAATTGTCTTTTGGAGATCTATTTGATGTAACTCTTTTGCAGTGTGTTTGTTGGGATCTGATAAACTTTGAGTTTATGATCATATCTATGTTTTTATCCATGAAAGTTATTTTAGTATTTTGATCTCTTATATGCATGACTACTTATAGCCTCGTATTTCTTCTTCAAATCTTTGGTTTAGTTAGGCCAACTATATCGATTTTTCTTTCTAGGGGAAGATGTGCTTTCTGATGGGTTCGATCTTACGGTGCTTGATCCCAGTGATAGAAGGGGAAACGACACATATGTATCATTGCTATTAAGGATAACAAGATGGGGTCTATTTCTACATAAATAGATCTTGTCTACATCATGTCATCATTCTAATTGCATTACTCTATTTCTCCATGAACTTAATACACTAGATGCATGTTGGATAGCGGTCGATGTGTGGAGTAATAGTAGTAGATGCAGGCAGGAGTCGGTCTACTAATCTTGGGCGTGATGCCTATATAATGATCATTACCTGGATATTGTCAAGATTATTTGAAGTTCTATCAATTTCCCAACAGTAATTTGTTTACCTACCGTTGCTATTTTCTCGAGAGAAGCCACTAGTGAAATCTACGACCCTCGGGTCTCTTCTTTATTATATTTGCCTTCACGGTCTATTTTTATTTGCTTTTATTTTCATATCTATTAATGCAAAAACCCAAAAATACCTCGCTGAATTTTATTGGCATTTATCAATGTATCACAATTTTTATCCCGTCCACTTGCCAATTTCTAGCGTCATTACCCGAAAGGGATTAACAACCCCTTTAATTCGTTGGGTTATGAGTATTTGTTATTTGTGTGCAGGTGCCATTCATGTAGTGTTGAGTGGTTCTCCTACTAGTTTGATAACCTTGGTCTCATCACTGAGGCAAATATCTACCATAGATTTGATGCATCATCCCTTCCTCTTTGGCGAAATACCGACGTAGTTCAAGCCGCATCAAAAGGAATTTCTGGCGCCGTTGCCGGGGAGACATCATCAACGTCTACTAGGTTCCTAATCAAAAATCTCATCTCCTTGCAATTTACATTATTTGCCATTTGCCTCTCGTTTTCCGCTCCCCCACTTCACAAAAAAATGTTGTTTTATTCGCCCTCTTTTTCGTTCGCTGTTTTCTTGTCAGATCTGTTTTTGCGTGCGTTCTTGTTTGCATAGTCATGATGCCTCAAAGAAATTATTATGATGTTCCTTGCCCCAATATTTTTCTTGAAATTGAGAAAAGTACTAAGGAATATATGACTACTAAATTTGAGCATAATAAATATTTTACCGAAGAACTTAAGGAGCACTCTGTTGTGCTAGATGCTATAACTAAACAACTTGATGATATTAGTAGAGAAGTTTGCAATCTCCAATCTGAGTATGCTTTTGATAAAAGTTTGCTAGGCAAAATATTCGATGCACAAGCTACCCTAGTAAATCAAATGGCTGCTAAACCAATCTCGTTAGAGGGTAAAAATGATGAAGAACTTAAGAAGATTGGTGTTTCCTCTATTGATTCTTTGTTTAGTAAAATTAACATTGATAATAAAGGGACTGAAGAAGAGTCAACTTTATCTAGAAGGCGTTCCGATAATTCGGAGGGTGAAAATCTTGTTGAGAAAATTTATAAAAGTGGGTTTGAAGAGGTCAAAACTTTAACTAGTGATGTTCCCACTCTTTTGGATTACAAAGATTTTTATTATGATAGTTGCTCTTTTATTGATTGTATTTCTTTGTTGCAATCCATGATAAATTCACCCCATTCTTATGAACAAAATAAAGCTTTTACTAAACATATTGTTGATGATATGATGAAAGCTTTGGAAGAAAAGTTGGAATTAGAGATTTCAATTCCTAGAAAATTGCACGATGAATGGGAACCTACCATCAAAGTCAAGATTAAGAATTATGAGTGTTTTGATTTATGTGACTTGGGTGCTAGTGTTTCTACAATTCCGAAATCTTTATGTGATGTGCTTGGTCTTACCAATATTGAAGAGTGTTCTCTAAATTTGCACTTGGCGGATTCTACTATTAAAAAACCTATGGGAAAAATTAATGATGTTCTTATTCTTGCAAATAGGAATTATGTGCCCATAGATTTTATTGTTCTTGATATTGATTGCAATCCGTCTTGTCCAATTATTCTTGGTAGACCGTTTTTACGTATTATTGGTGCCGTGATTGATATGAAAGAAGGCAATATTAAATTTCAATTTCCACTAAGGAAGGGTATGGAACACTTCCCTAGAACAAGAATTAAGACACCTTATGAATCAATCATGAGGACATCAAATGGATCTAGAAACAAAGATGACAATACTTAGATCCTTCACATTATGCCTAGCTAGGGGCGTAAAATGATAGCGCTTGTTGGGAGGCAACCCAATGAATACTTTTTTTGTCTTTTTCTTTCTGTTCTTGAGTGTTTGCACAATTATGTTACTTTTATGATTGTGTTTTTTGTGTTCTAATTAGTGTTTGTGCCAAGCAAAGTCTTTGGGAACATGTTGGGTGATAGTTGATTTGATCTTGCTGAAAAACACAAACTTTTGAGCCCAGAAAAATAATTTTCATTTTCAACAGAAGCACGATAAAATACTGATTCATTTTGCACAAAGTTAATACACAAATTTCTGAAGTTGTCCTAATTTTTCAGAATTTTTGGAGTTACAAAAGTATTCGAAATTTCCGAATTGCTACAGACTGTTCTGTTTTTCACACATTCTATTTTCTTTGCATTGTGTGCTTGTTTTCATGATTCTACGGTTTTTTGAAGAGTTTTTGCCATAGAAAAGTTGGAATATAGTAGATATAATGCAAAAATTAAATATGAATGCGTTTGGAACAGTACTTATAGTAGTGATTTGCTTTCCTATACTAACGGATCTCACGAAGGTTTTGTTGAGTTTTGTGTGATTGAAGTTTTCAAGTTTTGGGTGACATTACGATGGATGAAGGAATAAGGATTAGCAAAAGGCTAAGATTGGGGATGCCCATGGCACCCCAAGATAATATTCAAGAAGTATCAGTCAACTAAGCTTGGGGATGCCCCTGAGTGGTATCCCCTCTTTCTTCTGACGACCATCGGTATTTTACTTGAAACTATATTTTTATTCGTCACATATTATGAGTTTTTCTTGGAGCATCTTGTGTGATATGAGCCTTTTCTTGTTTTGCTTTGTATTTTTAGTCATGAATACTTGATGGACACACCTATTTGAGAGAGCCAAAATTATGCCATGACTTGTTAGAATTGCTCTCTATGCTTCACTTAAATCTTTTTGAGCTATGGAATTGCTCTAGTGCTTCACTTATATCTTTTCGAGCATGGTGTGATCAGAGACTCTTCGACGAAACTGTGTGCGATGCAATAATCGCAAATAGTGGTGTAAAAGAACAATAAAAAGGTGCAAAACGTTTGCGATGAAGGATGCATGAAACATGGTTCAGATTTTAGTTGCGTGTGCGATGCAGGGCATATGGTTCAGTTCAATGAACTGTTTGCAATGAGGTGAAACAAAAGAAACAGGCAACCAGATGAAGGCGTGTGAGATATACATCATACAGTTCACTCGGATGAACTGTTTGTGATGAGGAGGAACAATAGAAATGGGCAGCTAGACAGGTGTGTGCGATTGAGGGCATGCGCTTTAGAAGGATTAACTGTTTGCGATTAGGCAACAGAACAGAAACGGGTCAGCCAGATCAAAGTGTCTGTGATTGATGGCATACACTTCACACGAATGAAGTGTTTGGTATTAGCCACAATAAACTGAAACAATTAGATAGATCAACGTGTGTGTGCTAGACGGGCACACACATTCTAATTAAAAGAAGCATGCGTGATGGTAATAATGAGCGCGCATGGTTGGTGGAACAAGACGTGTGCTGACATTGCCTATTGCGGTGCACCCTATGGTGCAAACGCCACGTACGCGGCCGAGAAGGCGTACGTGCCCACGTTACGCCTTCTGGGAATAGTGTCACACTTATAATTGTCAGTAAATTTTGAGCATGTGTCCCGTCACATTCCAAATTGCAAACCTGTTCACATCGATCAAAACCAAAATGGTTCCCAATTAGGAGCATATTAGTACTCGGTTATAAATACTACTACTCCAAGATGACTGCACATTCCTCCTCAACTCCTCATCCACAAAAACAAACAAGTCATTCATCATCGTCCCCTTGCGTCAGCCATGGCCAGCGTGAGTTCTGGGTCGAGAGATTGCCACCAGGGAGATGCGAGCATGGAAGCAAAAGCACGCGAGATGCCCCGCCTCGCCGCGAATGTAGGCGACATGTCCCGCCGCATGGCCGTAGCAGCACAGAGGTCCCGCCGCACCGCCGAAGCAGCACGCAGGTCCCGCCGCGCCGTCGATGCAGCAGACTGGTCCAGCCATGACGCGGAAGTAGAAGAGATGTCCCGTCCTGCCACAAATGCAGCAAAGATGTCCTCCCGCGCCGTGGCAGCCTGGGAAAATGTCTCGCGGGCAGGCGAGGACTCTGATAGGCGCATGCATGCGACCGTCCATAGCCAAATGGATCAGATCTCCGGATGGGCGAGGTTGCAGGACGACATGAAAGCCTCTTTTGCTGGCGTCATCCGACAACTAAATGAGAGCAATGTGAAGCTCCGGGCCGAGCGCGACCAGCTGAGGGCGAAGATCGTCGGAAGTGTGGAGCAGCAGGAGGAGACCACTACCTTGTTGAAGAGGACTGACATCATCGTCGAGAAACTTATGGACGAGAATGCCATGCTGCGCATCGAGCATAGAAGGTTGGTGGAGGAATCCGTGGATGCTCTCAAGCAGCATCTTGAGGACAAGAAAGAGCTCATCACCGCTCGCCGCGGAGACTAGTTCCCGTGGCCTGCAACAATGCATCAAGAAATTAGAGATCATCAAGCCAGATCATTGTCTTCCTTCTTCTTTTGCCCTTGCTTATTTCAGGCTTCACCGCATGTGGCTTTTTTAATTATGTTCCTTTTTTGCGGGGATTTTAATTATGTTCCTAAATATGTAAGACAATTATTATCCACTGTCATCGTCCTTATATTCATCATGCTTGCTATAAGTCGCAGTCGATGATATATAGGTCCATCGGATCTTACATCAAGAACCGTTCAAAACTTTCTTTTCAGACTTTCATTTTTCTCTCCGAAATCTCAGTCCAGTGAGACATATAGGCACGCCGTAGAACAGGGGCTCGAGCACCATTAATGGAGACGTTGGGAGGGAGGTGCGCGGCGGGTAGAGGTCAAAGGGCTCTCCTCCCGATGAGCATGTGCAGGGGTCTGATCGCACGCCTCCATACTCAAGTAGCTACCCCGCGCGACACTTCCAAGCCAATAAAAAAAAGGGGACACTTGGCGGCATGTAATTGGTAAGTAGAACGCCCATGGTTTCAATAATACTTGTGTTTCCGATTTGTAACGTGACAACACTTGTTCCAAAATGAATTTGTTGATTGTTAATGTGTGCACCTTCGCAAATCGGACAGAAAAATTACCACAACATGTTGGTGCCATGTCATGACACCATGCCATGTTTCATGATTTTCAGGCGTGTTTTGGATTTACAGGGATTAAAAAACCAAGTTTCTCAATCTTTCCGGCCGAGCCACGATGCCCAAATGTTTGAATTTCATTCCCATTTCTTGCATGGGACCTAGACATTCACCCAAGGACACACATGTGATTTGTCAACCAACTTTGGTGTACTGGAGCATGTGCTTGTAGTTTAAATTTGAATTATGCACATTAAATGCACATAAACTCAATTAATGTATAAAAAAGGCCAAACGAACCCGGAATAATTCCAAAATTTAGCATGATACTTCCATTTGGTCTAATCTGCTTGCGTAAAAAAATTAAGGCCAGAGAACGCAGTGTGCGTATGTCGTTTCACACATGGAGGTGACACGTTCCCTCTCGGAACCACGAGCCTTCTTGAGGGAAGCTCCGGTTTGCAAGAAGCTTACACCAAAGCTTGTCCCAGTTACCGCAGCATGTTGGTGCTATGTCATGACACCATGCCAAGTTTCATGATTTTCAGGCGAGTTTTGGATTTGCGGGAATTAAAAAACCAAGTTTCTCAATCTTTCCGACCGAGCCACAACGCCCAGATGTTTGAATTTCATTCCCATTTCTTGCACGGGACCTAGAAATTCACCCAAGGACACACATGTGATTTTTCAACCAACTTTGGTGCACTAGAGCATGTGCTTGTAGTTCAAATTTGAATTATGCACATTAAATGCGTATAAACTCAATTAATGTATAAAAAAGGCCTAACAAACCCGGAATAATTCCAAAATTTAGCACGATACTTCTATTTGGTCTAATCTGCCTGTGTAAAAAAAATTTAAGGCAGGAGAAGGTAGTGTGTGTATGTCATTTTGCACACGGAGGTGACACGTTCCCATCTCGGAACCATGAGTCTTCTTGAGGGAAGCTCCGGTTTGTAAGAAGCTACACCAAAGCTTGTCCCAATTCGGCCAAAAAAATTACCGCGGCATGTTGGTGCCATGTCATGACACCATGCCAAGTTTCATCATTTTCAGGCGTGTTTTGGATTTACAGAAATTAAAAAACCAAGTTTCTCAATCTTTTCGGTCGAGCCACGACGCCCACATGTTTGAATTTCATTCACATTTCTTGCAGGGGACCTATAAAATCACCCAAAGACATACATGTGATTTTTCAACCAACTTTGGTGCACTGGAGCATGTGCTTGTAGTTCAAATTTGAATTATGCACATTAAATGTGCAGAAACTCAATTACTGTATAAAAAAGGCCAAATAACCCAGAATAATTCTAAAATTTAGCACGATACTTCTATTTCGTCTAATCTACCTGTGTAAAAAAATTAAGGTGGGAGAAGGCAGTGTATGTATGTTGTTTCGCATACGGAGGTGACACGTTCCCTCTGGAACCACAAGCCTTCTTGAGGGAAACTCCGGTTTGCAAGAAGCTTAAACCAAAGCTTGATCCAATTCGGCAAAAAAAATTACTGCAACATGTTGGAGCCATGTCATGACACCATGCCAAGTTTCATGATTTTTAGGCGTGTTTTGGATATACAGGAATTAAAAAACCAAGTTTCTCAATCTTTCCGACCGAGCCACGACGCCCAGATGTTTGAATTTCATTCCCATTTCTTGCACGGGACCTAGAAATTCACCCAATGACACATGTGATTTTTCAACCAACTTTGGTGCACTAGAGCATGTGCTTGTAGTTCAAATTTGAATTATGCACATTAAATGCGTATAAACTCAATTAATGTATAAAAAAGGCCTAACAAACCCGGAATAATTCCAAAATTTAGCACGATACTTCTATTTGGTCTAATCTGCCTGTGTAAAAAATTAAGGCAGGAGAAGGTAGTGTGTGTATGTCATTTTCGCACACGGAGGTGACACGTTCCCTCTCGGAACCACGAGCCTTCTTGAGGGAAGCTCCGGTTTGTAAGAAGCTTACACCAAAGCTTGTCCCAATTCGGCCAAAAAATTTACCGCAACATGTTGGTGCCATGTCATGACACCATGCCAAGTTTCATGATTTTCACGTGTGTTTTGGATTTACAGGAATTAAAAAACCAAGTTTCTCAATCTTTCTTGCCGAGCCACGACGCCCAGATGTTTGAATTTCATTCCCATTTCTTGAATGGGACCTAGAAATTCACCAAAGGACACACATGTGATTTTTCAACCAACTTTGGTGCACTGGAGCATGTGCTTGTAGTTCAAATTTGAATTATGCACATTAAATGCGCAGAAACTCAATTAATGTATAAAAAAGGCCAAATAACCCGGAATAATTCCAAAATTTAGCACGATACTTCTATTTGGTCTAATCTACCTGTGTAAAAAAATTAAGGTGGGAGAAGGTAGTGTACGTATGTTGTTTCGCATACGGAGGTAATACGTTCCCTCTGGAACCACGAGCCTTCTTGAGGGAAACTCCAGTTGGCAAGAAGCTTACACCAAAGCTTGTCCAATTCGGCCAAAAAAATTACCGCGGCATGTTGGAGCCATGTCATGACACCATGCCAAGTTTCATGATTTTTAGGCGTGTTTTGGATTTACAGGAATTAAAAAACCAAGTTTCTCAATCTTTCCGCCCGAGCCACGACGCCCAGATGTTTGAATTTCATTCCCATTTCTTGCACGGGACCTAGAAATTCACCCAAGGACACACATGTGATTTTTCAACCAACTTTGGTGATATAGAGCATGTGCTTGTAGTTCAAATTTGAATTATGCACATTAAATTCGTATAAACTCAATTAATGTATAAAAAAGCCCTAACAAACCCGGAATAATTCCAAAATTTAGAACGATACTTCTATTTGGTCTAATCTGCCTGTGTAAAAAAAAATTTAAGGCAGGAGAAGGTAGTGTGTGTATGTCATTTTGCACACGGAGGTGACACGTTCCCTCTCGGAACCATGAGTCTTCTTGAGGGAAGCTCCAGTTTGTAAGAATCTTACATCAAAGCTTGTCCCAATTCGGCATAAAAAATTTACCGCAACATGTTGGTGCCATGTCATGACACCATGCCAAGTTTCACGATTTTCAGGTGTGTTTTGGATTTACAGGAATTAAAAAACCAAGTTTCTCAATCTTTCTTGCCGAGCCACGACGCCCAGATGTTTGAATTTCATTCCCATTTCTTGAATGGGAGCTAGAAATTCACCAAAGGACATACATGTGATTTTTCAACCAACTTTGGTGCACTGGAGCATGTGCTTGTAGTTCAAATTTGAATTATGCACATTAAATGCGCAGAAACTCAATTACTGTATAAAAAAGGCCAAATAACCCAGAATAATTCCAAAATTTAGCACGATACTTCTATTTCATCTAATCTAGCTGTGTAAAAAAATTAAGGTGGGAGAAGGCAGTGTATGTATGTTGTTTCGCATACGGAGGTGACACGTTCCCTCTGGAACCACGAGCCTTCTTGAGGGAAACTCCGGTTTGCAAGAAGCTTACACCAAAGCTTGTCCCAATTCGGCCAAAAAAATTACTGCAACATGTTGGAGCCATGTCATGACACCATGCCAAGTTTCATGATTTTTAGGCATGTTTTGGATTTACAGGAATTAAAAAACCAAGTTTCACAATCTTTCCGGCCGAGCCACGACGCCCACATGTTTGAATTTCATTCCCATTTCTTGCATGGGATCTATAAATTCACCCTAAGACACACATGTTATTTTTCAACAAACTTTGGTGCATTGGAGCACGTGCTTGTAGTTCAAATTTGAATTATGCACATTAAATGCCTAGAAACTCAACTAATGCATAAAATTGCCAAACGAACCCGGAATAATTCCAAATTTAAAAAGACACTCATGTACTAGTTGCATGTTCACTGTATGTAAATGTCCTAGCAATTCAAACACCATCCTTTCCCTTCGTAACACCATTTTGTCTTTCAAAACATAATGCAAAAATCATGTATACCACAAATAGTTTACTAGAAAGAATCGTGTGGCATGCGATATCAAATATCTTGGCGCATCGTCTTGTCTCGCTTACGCAGGAAGCTTCGTCGTCTATAGTCCACCGCCCCCGCTTGAACCACACTTGCGCCCCAGTTTCTCGTGGCACCGAGCGAAATGTTTTTGCCACCGCGGAAATATCTATCTCCCCGCCCTCCCTCCCACCAAAAGCCACATTTCCACTGTTCCTCCTTGCTTTCCAAGTTCAAACCTTCACTGCTATTTACTGGCAGCTCAGCCTCCTTGCCGGTGACCCTTCTTCTTGCAGCGCCGCCTCCTCGCCGGCTACCCTTCTTCTTGCAGCGCCGCCTCCTCGCCGGCGACCCTTCTTCTTGCAGCGCCGCCTCCTTGTCAGTGACCCTTCTTCTTGCTACGTGGCCTCCTCACCTCCGACCCTTCTTCTTGCTGCGCGGCCTCGTCGATATGGTCAGGTAATCCACACCCCACCCACACCATCCTCCTCCTTTCCCGTCCCACATGCCCCGACCGACGGCGCGACACCTTCCACCGAAATCGCTGCCCCCCTCCTCCAATTAAGCGCCGCCACAGCCATTTTGCATGCAGTATAACGTGGAGCTCAGTAGCATGCGACTGTACGCGTGCACGAGGTCGCTATGGCTGCCATGCGTGTCGACCGCCAGATCTTGGAGGAGCACCTTGTCTTTGTAATGCCCCGAGACCGTTGTGCTAGGTGTCTTCCAGTTATTCGCTGTTGTAGCCTTGTCATTTGCTTGCATGTCATGCATTTCATATCATGTCATCATGTGCATCGCATTTGCATACGTGTTCGTCTCATGCATCCGAGCTTTTTCCCCGTTGTACGTTTTGCAATCCGACCACTACAACAAAAATCCCTCTATAGAAACACATATCTAGCAACGGAGATGGCATATGCGTTGAAGGGCCCTGGACTCCACCTCCCCATCTCCCCACGAATAGTTAACCTCCTCTCTTAAATCTAAAGAAAAACCTCCTCTCTCTGCCCACATCCTCCTTAATTATATACACCTTCTCCACATCACACGGCCAAGCATGTGAAAAAGGGGGGCAACACGAACTTATCTCATTGTGGGCCGCCACCACAAATCCTCCATTGATCTCACCTGATCCACCGCTGCCGCCACCACAAATCCTCCATCTATCTCACCTGATCCACCGTCCCGCCGCCGTTGGCTTGGCACTGCATCTAGGTTTTCCCACTTGATCCTTGAGTTGTCCCTGCCACGGTGTGTAGATGAGTAGATCACGGCTAGACAAGAAAACTCTCAGGGCACCACTGGCCATGCCCACCACCGGCACCATCACGCTCTCCCTGGAAGCCCCACTCCCCCCGCTCCATTTTTACAGTCACCGCCCAGAACAACTACAAGATGAAGACACACAAGGTTCTTCTCGCCTTCTTCTGGATTTACTCTTTGACTTTGTTGCCTTGGGGGCGTTTGTTAATTCCTTCTATGGTGTGTGTATGCGAAGGTGTCGGAGATGCGGTTTAGGGAGATGGGGATGTGGATAGGATGGGGAAGGTCATGCGGCGCTACGCTGGGACGAAGCATCTACTCCGCTAGAAGAACGCTAAGCAAAGTAAGAGGCTCTAAAAGATGATATATGCTTCTTCAGTTTATGCACATTTTTTTCTTCCTTTTCCAGCTAATCATTGTTTAGTTATGAGAAGTCAATAAGAATTCAGTACTGCCAGAATTGTCCACGGTCATGCAGTTTGGTTGATGTCATGTTCTGAATGCTTGGTGAGATTTCCAGGGCTTCATTTGTGTTGTGCCTTTCTTTGTACCATCCAGGTTCCGCCAAAATATAGCTTCTCCTTTTTAGTTACTACAAGTTAGGCTTGCTTCTTTCAGGTTCATATTTAGATCTCCTTGTGCAGGTTGTCACTAGTTGTCTTGATTAATTTAGATAAATGCCACTTTGTTTAGCTATTGTTTGATAGAAATTTGGATCATATGTCAATAGTGCAAGGGGCAGGGCGCTACTTGATGGGCCGACAAAGCGGAGGTTCTTTTGTGGTTCCCAGATGCACAGCAGTGGTGCGGTGACTTCCATATGCACAAGCCTGGGGTGACAACTACGAGATGTACAGAAGTGGCACGGCCTCTCTACAGCGATGTTTTGTAGTGCAGTATGGTCAGTTAGCCATCCGCCTCATCCCATCCAATTCAGTACCATAGCTCAGTCACCTAGGCTGATATATGTGTTCATATTTCTAAAGCCACATTGATGCAGGCATCATTTACTGTAGTTTTTTATGGCTCTCTATGGTTTTGCATTTCTTGTATGTCTATTGATTTATACTTCTTGATACGAACTTAGCCATATTCCTACTGTACAATGCAAGATGCAGCAGCTAGAAGTTTATATGAATATTACTAGGTGTAGTAGCAGCTATTAATTTTGTACTAGTATAGTTGTTCAGCCAAGTAGGAAAAGTTAGATGCATGTACATGTATGAAACTGACTATGCAGTATTCAAGTTTCCAACAATTTTTTCGTTGAAAAAAACTAATCACTGTTGAAAAAGTACCTATCAATTTTGACAGTAATCTTTTACTGGAAACTCTGAACCATCTCGCCTAACAAAAGTTTATCTATTATTAAATATATTGGCAATACCAAAGTGCATACATTTCTTTGTATTTTAGATTATCTTAAGAGAGTTCATATTTAGAGAACCATTTGGTCTCAAGACCTTTGTGTTAGTAATGATGTTCTCTTGACTTATCCATTCTAACCATGGTATTGGCTTATGGAGATCTTAGTTTTTCTATGGAGTAACTTTAATGTCAATATACATACATTTGAAATATTGGTTTTTGGTCTTCTAAATTACGAATACATATGTTGTATCTCCAGATTACAGAAACTGGATTATTCCAGGTAGTGACCATGTTACATAGTGACTGTGAGGTAAGGACAACACATGGTTCAGGTTTGCCACTTGTGTTTTACTACATTTTAGTGTAGTTCGTGTATGTGTAATTTAAATTTATAACTTTGAAACCACAGCTTGTGAATCCTAGCACCACTACTGGTTCGATATCAATATGCCTGGGACTGAAACATAGAAGATCACTAGTGCCAGACTACAATGTAATTTGTAACTGTAGTTCTATCACTACAAAGGGAAATTGGACTACTAATTGCAATCCTGAATATTATTTCTTATCTACCATATATCTATCTTTGTTCCCACCTAAGTTGTACAAATAATACTTTTCTTGCATGTGAAATCCTCATACTGCTTCTGTGAGACAAGACTTGTCATGGCTAGATTAGGTAAAATAATTCATCAAATACTTTGTGTGTAAACTACATTACCTCGCTTCCTATATATAAAACACTATTTCTATTAACATGATGAAACTTAATTATAGAATGAGGTGAGTTAGTTTAGTATGCTAATATCTACTTTTAGCCACAGACGTGTGATACTTTCCAAATCTGACTAGTCTCGGTTTTGTGAGTTTATTCGGTATCAATTAGATATGTATTTTAGTGTTTAAATTATAATTAAAATACATGCTGCAATATGACATGATATCTAGTTATGGGAGCACATTCTATGTTATCAAGCAATCTCTGGTTAAAAAACTAATGGTAGTATTTCTTCCATAGATTTGTACATGTAGTGCGAGTTGATGCTACATTAGCAAAATCTGACCAGTTGATATGACCACTAAAAAAGGTTCAAATTATTGGTCACGCAGCCGGATTAATTATCGCATAGCCTTCGACCTTTGTTTGTTTCTCTTCTAAATTTTGCTGCTCTATTAACCCTTTTTCTACCATAAGTTGATCTCATTTCTTTACTTTTGTAGATTCGTGAGATATTTTGTTGATGCATGGCTCGGATGTTGATTGCAAGGTCGAGAATGGTGTTGCTGCTAGATAGTCTTATGATCAGATTGCAAGGTCGAGAATGGTGTTGCTGCTGGATAGTCTTATTAAAAATTGTAATTTAGAATAGTTGAGATAATGATTGAAAGGTCCAGAATTGTGCTACAACTAATTGGTATCACAACTTGTAATCTTTCGATCATGTTGTTTGTAATACAACAGAGGAAATTTAATATATTATACCTTTCCCTTAATTATATGGTGCCTCCTAAGTACGATCCCCATTGACCTTATCACTATCAATGGCAATATATTAAATACATGTCATATCCATTTGAATATCCTTTTGTGCACGGTAGATAGCAACGCATATGAATTGTTGTTAGGTTCTTACTCAATACGTTGCTACCTTGCAGCACTTATTCAAATTGTTTACCAACGCGTGTGTATATATTGTTGTAGACCTTTCCAACGCCACCAACGGCAACACATATTAATCCGTTGGTGTAGGCTGTAGCAACGATTATATGGACATGCAACAACGCATAGATGCGTTGCTGAAGGGGGGTTCTTGTTGTAGTGGACGCTCCTATGTCCTCTGCGTCCCCTTTTGTCTCTTTTCGTGTGCGGGTGTTAAACGTTCTCGGAATGGACCGGGATTTGCCAAGCGGCCTTGGTACACTACCGGTAGATAGCCTGTCAAGTTTCGTGCCATTTGGAGTTCGTTCGATACTCCAACGGTTAACCGGGGAACCGTTAAGGCATCGTGTGTGTTGCAGCCCAACACCCCTCCAAAGTGGCCCAATAATCCATCCAAACCCCTCCATGCTCTCGTTCGTTCGATCACGATCGCGTGGCCGAAAACCGCACCTCATTTGGACTCTCCTAGCTCCCTCTACCTATAAATATGTGTGCCTCCCCGAAATTTCGCGCAGTACAAACCCTAGCCCTTCTCCACCGCGCCACCAGACATGTCCACCCTCGCCGGACATGCCTAGCCGGCCACCTCACTCCGGCCAACCAGGGGCCGCCACGTCAGCGCACCGCCTCCCTCCTCCACTCACGGCGCGCCACCTGTCCGCGCTGCCTCCCACCACTGCGCGGCCCGTGGGGCCCAGTTCCGGCCCGCGCGAGCCCGCGCGCCGCCCCCACTCGCCCGCTGCGGCCCGCCGCATCGCCGCCGCCTCCGCGCCTCCCGCCGGCCACCCGGACCTCATCGGAGGCAGCGACCCCGCTGCCTCGTCGCCGGAAATCGTCAGCTCCACAACCGCGCCGCGCGCTCACCTCCGCCGCCGCTGCTCCGCTAGCGCTGCCCAGCCGACGCCTCCACCGCGCTGCCTCGCCAACGCCGGCGAACTCCACCGTGCCGCCCCGCTCACCTGCCGCGCCACCGCGCCGCCTCGCCGTCCCTGCGCCGCCTCCGCCGACGCGCCGCCGCCTCGCTCCACTCCGGCCGCCGCCCGCGCCTACAACTCTAGTCGCCGGATCTCGCGACCTCGCCAGATCCGCTCCTCGCCGACCTCCTCCGTAGCCGCCCTTGCCGGAGAAGACCCCCCTCGCCGGAGTTGACCTCGGGATGCGTGCCCCGTTACCCTAGATCCAGATCAGCAGGGTAAAAAATCGCCTAAGTCCTTTTCCCCCATCATGATTTATGTCTCTATTCTTCATGCCATAACTTCATCACCGTAGCTCTGTTTTGCGTGCATGTTATATCGAAATGTTCATCTGTTTATCCTCCTCATTTTGTTCCATTGCATCATGCTTGTTTGAGTCCATCTTGATGCCCTAAATGCTGTTGCAAGAGTGCTATAAAATGTTAGTTTCTATTTCTTATCAGATTATGGACATTTGTCATTTTTGCCAGGATTAATGTGTGCCTCCTATGAACTTGAGCCCTACATGTATTTTGGGCTATGCCATGCCATCTTTACAGGGGTGTATGCCATGTAATTTTGTGATCAATGTGGTGATTAGCACATGCATGCAAAGTAGCTCTCGTGATGTTGCTGATTTCAGGGACTTAGAATTCTTCTAAGTCATTTCCCTGATGTTATTTTTATGCCATGTATTCATGTTGCTACAAAGTGATCCATGCCTCTTTTGAGCATGTTCGGTAAGGATGATTTTGAGATATTGTTATGTTCTATCCATCCATGCCTTTGTTTGCATTTATGGAGTTCCCTAGCATGACTCAATCTTGCTCTACTTTTGCTATAAAATATTCCTGACAGATTGTTTACATGTTATTCAATTTTGCCAAGGTTGTTGTAGTTGATCCATGCATGCTATGAGTTGGTTCTTGCCATTTTAGCTTCTTGAACATGTCTTCTTGGTGGGTGTATGCTTAGTTTGTCATGCAATGCCTTGTGTTGAGTGCATCGAGCTCGCAAACATGCCTACATATTTCTGTTTATGCAAGTCCAGTTTTCTGCTACGTCTGAATCTGTTAACGAAACTTGCTATGTTTACATGGGTGCCATCATATCTTCTGATCCTTTTTGGCTTATGGTCAGTAAGGGACTTTTGTTATATGATTTGAGTAAATTCATGCCATGCCTTGTATTTCTATGATATGTTCCTATAGCATGTTGATATCTTACTATAAACATGTCTTCCTAATGTTAATTCCTGGCATGTTGTTATTTTCTCTAAGTCTGTGATGCTGATATCTTTTGCACTTTTGCCATGCTTGTTTGAACCTGCTCTTGTGTGATTTAGCCGTAGCTCAGTGTTCATCTTTTGTCAAGCATCTTGAGTAGATCACTGCCATATGCTTTGTTGCTATGTTGGGGTGCAATAGCTTAGTTTCTTGTTGCATTCTAGATGGCATCGTGCTGTTAATCGCAGAATAGTGCCATTATTGTTTTGCTTGCCATTTGCAAACCGTGCATCCGATTCTGGTGATCTTTATATCGATTCCAAATGAAATCATCTCATCTTTCCAACGACACTCTTGGTTTGCCAAGTTGAGGCCTGGTTCAATCTTTCCCTTCCGGAGCATGCATATGCATTGCATATCTCATCCTGCATATCATGCCATGTTTTGCATCATGTTGCTTGCGCATTGCACCGTGGTTGATTGTGGTTTCCTTTGTTTGTGTTCTTGCCTTGGGTAGAGCCGGGAGACGAGTTCATGTTCGAGGAACCTGATGAGTACGTTTACGAGGATCAAGCTTACGTCAACTCGGAGAACTTTGCAGGCAAGATGACCATACCCTCGAAATCACTTCTATCTTTGCTTGCTAGTTGCTCGCTCTATTGCTATTGCTATGACGCGATACCTACCTCTTGCTATATCATGCCTCCCATATTGCCATGTCAAGCCTCTAACCCACCTTGTCCTAGCAAACTGTTGTTTGGCTATGTTACTGCTTTGCTCAACCCCTCTTATAGCATTGCTAGTTGCAGGTGAAAATTGGAGTTTGTTCCATGTTTGGAACATGATTCTTGTTGGGATATCACAATATCTTTTATTTAATTAATGCATCTTTATACTTGGTAAAGGGTGGAAGGCTCGGCCTTATGCCTAGTGTTTTGTTCCACTCTTGCCGCCCTAGTTTCCGTCATACTGGTGTTAGGTTCCTTACGCGGTTGGGTTATAATGGGAACTCCCTGACAGTTCGCCTTGAATAAAACTCCTCCAGCAAGGCCCAACCTTGGTTTTACATTTGCACTAACAACCTAGCCTTTTTCCCTTGGGTTTCTGGAGCCCGAGGGTCATCTTTATTTTAACCCCCCCAGGCCAGTGCTCCTCTGAGTGTTGGTCCAAACTAGAGCCCCTTGTAGTGCCACCTCGAGGAAACTTGAGGGTTGGTTTTAGTTGTATGGATTGCTCATCCGGTGTGCCCTGAGAACGAGATATGTGCAGCTCCAATCGGGATTTGTCGGCACATTCGGGCGGCTTTGCTGGTCTTGTTTTACCATTGTCGAAATGTCTTGTAACCGGGATTCCGAGTCTGATTGGGTCTTCCTGGGAGAAGGAATATCCTTCGTTGACCGTGAGAGCTTGGGATGGGCTAAGTTGGGACACCCCTGCAGGGTTTTGAACTTTCGAAAGCCGTGCCCGCGGTTGTGGGCAGATGGGAATTTGTTAATGTCTGGTTGTAGAGAACTTGACACTTAACTTAATTAAAATGCATCAACCGCGTGTGTAGCCATGATGGTCTCTTTCCGGCGGAGTCCAGGAAGTGAACACGGTTCTTGTGTTATGCTTAAACGTAAGTAGTTTCAGGATCACTTCTTGATCACTTCTAGTTTACGACCGTGCTTTGCTTCTCTTCTCGCTCTCGTTTGCGTAAGTTAGCCACCATATATGCTAATGCTTGCTACAAATCCACCTCACTACCCTTTCCTTCCCATAAGCTTAAATAGTCTTGATCGCGAGGGTGTGAGATTGTCGAGTCCCCGTGACTCACAGTTTACTTCCAAAACCAGTTGCAGGTGCCGATGATAACCGTGCAGGTGACGCAACCGAGCTCAAGGAGGATCTCGATGAAGATCGTGTTCGTTGTGTTGTTTCGTTTCAAGTTGATTAGTAGTGGAGCCTAGTCGGGGCGATCGGGGATCTTTTGCATTAGGGGTAGTATTCTTTTATATTGGTTCCATAGTCGGACCTTGTTTGTATTCTGGTTGATGTAATGCTATATGTATGTATTGTGTGAAGTGGCTATTGTAAGCCAACTCTGAATCTCTTTCTTATTCAGTACATGGGATTTGTTAAGATTACCCCTCTTGCGACATGCCTACAATGCGGTTATGCCTCTAAGTCATGCTCCGACACATGGGAGATATAGCCACATCATGGGTGTTACAGTCTTCGAGGCCATCGTCGACACCACCAAGCAGTTGTCTACGTTAAAATATAGTTCATGCTATTTTCTCGAGGCCACCGCCAGTGCCTTCTAGTGATTTGTCCTCTGTAATGTTAATATGCAATCTGATGTTCAGTTAACAGTTTGGTCCTCTGAAATGTAATGATCAGTTAACACTTTGGTCCAACAGTTGCTACATTTCGTAGTACTATTCTCAAGCATTCTTTGTTTTGTTAACTATCTTATCTTTTAGTACATGTTTATATTCTGCAATCTCGTGCTCACTTAACTATTTTGGTTCATTTGGTCTGATGTCCATTTAACTGTTTGGTTCAGTTCTAAAATTTGATTTTCATTTGTTGTGGGTACAATTTTGTATTGTTATGCATGTGAAACCAATCGAATTTAGCTGTACTTAATATATATTCTACTTATAGTATGGAAACTCTCAGTTAACCTGATCAAGATCTTCCTTATGTGTGTTGCAGGGAAACAATGGGAGACACTGCGGTTTACCATCGAGGTTTGTTCAAGCAAGGTCCTTTGGCTAATAGCACATTATTGTGTAGTTGCAGGAATCATTCTAATATTTAGGTTTCTTACAATTTGGTCTTGCACATGTACGTCCTGCTGTTACAGGCTTAGACCCACTGTTCGACCCATTTTGCATATCGGGAAATGAGATGTCCATGAATATCAGTCAAGTCAAGAAACTCAAAAATATTGTTAGGATGAAGAAACTTGCGATGAATAACAATAAGATCTTTGTTTGCACAATGAAGAAGACATCAGTCAACTATAGGATGGTACTAACTCTTTTACCTTGTTTTTACCCCTTGCGCCATTTCAAAATTTATAACAACGATTTATTCATAGCTTTGTTTTCAGTACTTTTCAATGCAGTTCACCAATGATTACCTCTCAACCACCTGCATGGTCCAGAGGCGAGGAAGGTATTCATTCAACACCCATGGTACAATATTAAAGTCTTGCTGAAGAGGATGAAGGTTGGGCGGGCAATTATTCATAGCCACTGGCCTAAAGTTGCAAGGACATTCAACATCACTGAAGGCTCAATATTTGCCTTCTGCTTCTGCAGTTTCCCAGATGAGATTCATCTGTCTATTTACCATGCATGATGCTACTTTCCAAAGGTTTTGATGTTGCATGTGAAACTTGGTGCTGTTGTGTAATGGCATAACTGAGTGCCGAAGCTATCTGATGTAATTCGATTATGAAATCCTGGTTGCTGTTATACGGATATGAAATATTTGGTGTGTTTATAAGAAATATCAATTTGATTAGTACATGGATTATCAATAATAGGCTAATTACCCTCCTTATTGGGGTTTTCTATTGTCGACGGTTACTCAGACAGCACCATGGGCGATGAACTCAAACAACCCACACGGTTTCTAGAAAGTAGGCTTGTTCGATCAACTAACAATCACACACGGCTTCCAGCAGCGAACTATTTGCGTTAGGCCACCTTGCACAAACGTTTCCACAAAAAGAACTGTGTGTGATCATATTAAAAAAAAACTGTGTGTGATATACATACCTACGGAAATGTTTTTCTAGGATTCACCGTGTGGGATGTACATACCTACGGAAATGATTGGGGTTCGATGCCTCGCCTGATCGCACACGAGCTCATTTGGTGTCCCATGAGGGCCTATCCCCAACGGTTTTTCGGTCATGTGGGAAGGACCCCCCTATTTCCCACACTCACTTGGCGACGGTTCCAAATGTCGTAGCGGAAAGGGGTTAAAAACCAATGCATGCTTCACTTAGATTTATTTGAGAGTTAGTAATTTTTTTAAGAAATTTTCTCTTGCTTCACTTAAATTATTATGAGAGAAGAAATTTTTTATGCTCATGTTCTTCACTTATATTTGTTTGAGCTTATCAAAAGCAACATATGAAACTAGTCCCAAATTGCTAGATATCCAAGGAGGATATAATAAAAACTTTCATGAAGATCATTGGATAAAATAAACTTGATTCTTTGTAATAGTTTTGAGATATGATGATAGTAATATGCGAGTCATGTTGACGAGTAATTATGCTTTAGTAAAGAATATTGGTGTTAAGGTTTGTGATTCCCTATGGAAGCACGAAAGTTAATAGTTATGCAATGAAATTACATCCTACTTGTGGTGCATTATTCGGTGTTAGTTATGCTTAATGCTCGCTTATGAGATTTTCCGTTTCTTGGTTGGATGCTACTCAATCTTTTGCTAGCCTTCATTTGCACTAAGTATGATGACTACTTGTGCATCCAAAATCCTTTAAACTAGTTTTGCCACATGAGTCCACTATACCTACCTATATGCGGCATTATTTTGCCGTTCTAAGCAAATTTGTATGTGCCATCTCTAATTTTGAAAATAAACTTCTCTTTTGTGTGCTTGTATCGCTCATGAAACAGTAGGGGTGGCTGATATATTTCCAGGCTAGATGTCTTATTCTCAAGATGAGTGTTTATTCATTTGTCATTGCACGAGAGTATGGCAAAGGTATTAGGGATGCCCAGTCCTGAAATGAAAAATAAATTTACTTTATGTCGTCAAATATTAAATTTCGTCATAAGTGTTGGTATGGAAGGCACCCGTGGATACGATTAGCCATGGAAAGTGAAAGTATGGTGGAAAAACGAATTAACTTTATTTTTTTGGGAACCGCCTATGATATATCTAGCATGGAAAGTATTGGAAACTACTCGATCATTTTCGTTGACAGGAAAAGCATGCCACCCAAAATGTTTTATCTCTATATTTTTCTCTTTGAGCTCTGGCACCTCTACAAATCCCTACACCCCTCTGTGAAGGGCCTTTCTATTTACTTTACGCAATTTTTATTTTTTACTTGAGTCTCCATCTTCTCTTATAAAGCACCAACTAAGGGGCACTATGATCATACTTGAGCATTGGGTGAAGCTAATATGCGAGTGTGTTTCATGAATGGATCAATGATTGACCATAACGGGCTAGGAATAACTTGCTTTAGCATTGATATTTCGAAAGACATGTTTGCTTGTTGATATGCTTGGGTATTAAAGTCCTCATGTTAAAACTAGACTATTGATTTGAACCATATTAAAGTCCAATTGTGCATGCTATAAAAGAAATAATATGTGATGAATATGTTAGGCAACATTCCACATCAAAAATACTGTTTTTATCATTTACCTACTCGAGGACGAGTAGGAATTAAGCTTGGGGATCCTGATACGTCTCCAACATATCTATAATTTTTGATTGTTCCATGCTGTTATATTATCATTCTTGGATGTTTTACAATCCTTTTCTAATCATTTTATATAATTTTTGGGACTAACCTATTGACATAGTGCCAAGTGCCAGTTGTAGTTTTTTGCTTGTTTATTTACATAGCAGAAAAGAAATATCAAACAGAGTCCAAATGCAGCGAAACTTTCTGTGGATTTTTTATGGACCAGAAGATACCCAATGGGCCATAGAAGCACCTAGGGGGTGCCTCGATGGGGGCACAACCCACCAAGGAGCGTATAAGTGCATCTAGTGCCATCCCTAGTTGGTTTTGGAGTATTGACGACAACCTTGGTTGAGGGACTAATGTGTTTGTGAGAATTGCAGCACAACATAGGTAGTAGTCCCTGATTGATTCGGTTTACCTACCAGAGATGACCCCTAAAAATGTGTGAAGACATTGAAGACAATGGTGGTTCATGAAGACATTCACGATGAAGATAATGACATGTGAAGACATTCACTTAAAGACTATGGAGTACGAAGACATAGTTGTTTTGTAGTTTCCTTTTCTTCTTTATTGAGTCATAGGAACCACCATACTGTTAAGTGGTGTCCAAGTGAACAAAGTCAGAGTGGCTAATGTGATGCTGAACCAAAATCCTATGTCTTTGAGCGAAGACAATGAGAGCAAATCTTATCCAGAGCTAGATGAGTCAGCTTTGCTTGTAGCCCAAGTCAAGCTGCCGTGTGTGTTTGAAATCCGACCGTTGGAGACGTGTCAATTCCTTAGTGACCTAGGGTCATTTTGGACATATCATGTCGGGTTGTGTCCAAGCTATAAATAACCCACCCCTATACCAATAATTGGTGGCTGCTCAGAGTTAGTGCACGACTTTTGTTGTTTGAGAGCAACCCACCTCCGAAGCATTTGAGAGAGAGATCCTTGCGGGGACAAAGCCCAAAACACCCAGAGCCAAAGAGTGTTAGGCATCACTGAAGTCTTTCTGTCCGCGTGACCTAAAGACTTATTACACTTGAGGACTGTGAATCCTCCAGCTGGTTAGGCGTCACATTGTGAGCATCCAAGAGCCATTGTGGATCGCCGGTGAACGAAGTCTGTGATGGTTTGGAAGTCTACCTCGAAGACTTACCAGAGTGATTGGGCGAGGACTTTGTGTCCTTTGCTCAATGGGAATAAGGTGAAGACACAATCTTCTGAGTTCAATCTCAGCCTCCTTAACCAAACATACAGTTGTCACAACAACTCGAAATGGTCTACCAAATCCCTGTCTTCACCAAGTAACTGGTTATATCCCTAACTTCCTTTACCTTTCAGTTTGTCTTCATGAAGTCATTGCTTGCCTATCTGATCTGATTGACTTCACTGTGTGAAGACTATCGCCTATTTGGCTTCATACTGTCTTCCATTCTGATCCATACTACCTAGCTGCTGATAGTTTTCGTTCTTTCACTGTATTTCTTACTTGACTATGGCTTGTCTAGAGTAGTCTATCTTCCGCTGCATATCAATAAGTTCATTTCATATGTTTATCTTCAAAGACCTCGTGTTTTGAAGACTTCGTTAAAAATCCATATTCACCCCCTCTAGTCGATAACTAGCACTTTCAATTGGTATCAGAGCGAGGTGCTCCCTTGTTCTGTGTGATTTGGTTTAACCACCTGGAGTTTTAGCTATGTCAACTGCAGGGATAATCAAGGCGTCTGCTCCATGCCCAGTCTTCGATGGCACTGATTACCCCTACTAGAAGAATAAGATGCGCATGCATCTTGAAGCCATTGACGCCGACCTCAGCTATATCATCAAGACAGGCATTCCAAAGGTCGGTGAAGGTGTCACCGCTGCTAATGTCAAGAGGTTCGCCCAACTGGACTCGACCTCCAAGAACATCATCTATGGTCATCTGACCAAAGGATAGTATGGCTGTGTGAGTGCACTGGAAACTGCAAAGCAAGTCTAGGACTGCCTGTCCAAGGTCAACGAAGGCATCTCAACTTAGAGAGACTCGAGCATTGATGTTCTTCGCAACATCTTCAACCGCTTCAAGAGAAATGACAATGAGAATGTCTAGCTCAAATTTGATTGCCTCACTGATATCACAAATGAGCTTCGCGCTCTTGGCACCACTGAGATCACCAAGCACGAAATCATGAAGAAGCTTTTGAGATCACTTGACAACTCATTTGACACCTAACCCTGATGATATAAGAGTGTCATGACTTCAAAGATCTCGATCCATCTGACATACTTGAGAGACTCAACACACACGAGTTCCAGCTATCTGAGAAGAGAGACATCTATGGCCCCAACTATAGCCGAACCTGTGCTTTGAAGGTAAAGGCTATTTCCTCATCTGAAGAAGAATTTGACTGCAGTTTTGAGGATCCTGAAGACATGGAAAGGAGCTAGCTATGTTCATGGAGAAGTTCTAGAAGTTCTACAAAAAGAATCACTCCGAAAAGTCTTAAAGATCCAGCTCAAGAAATGATGAAGCTTCCACTCGTGACCACAAGAAGAGGACATGCCACAAATGCAAGAAGTAAGGCCACTACATCTCTAAGTATCCTCAATGGGACAAGGAATCTAAGAATAAGAACAAGAAGAAGAAGAAGAAGATCAAGGAATATGATTCTGACGACAATAAGAAGAAGAAGAAATCCTCAAAATCTTCTTCAAAGTCTACGTCTCACAAGAAGAGGTCATCCAGCAAGGCTCCTGTGTTTTTTGGCAAGGATATGGATTCAAAGGAGTTTGCTTCTGAGGAGGCGGAGGTGGTGTCTAAGGAGGAGTCTGATTCAGGCATGGCAAGCCTGGCTCTAGCTTTGGCATTCGTCGCCAAGTCCATCTTCAACACTGAAGACAATGGTCACATCGCCAACGCTGAAGCCGATGATGAGGACGACTCTGCTCCAACCCACTACTTCATGGCACGAGGTGCCAAGGTAAACTCACGCAATGCTTACTTTCAAACATCCAGTGAATATGACTCTGAATGTGAATCCAAACCCAGCTACAAAACTCTTGCTAAAATTGCAACCGAACAACAAACTGATATGGAACATATTCAAAAGTTGCTATACAAAAGCGATGACCTGTTGGATGCGGAAATGAATTGAAATCAGTCCTTAATTGAAGACATTAAAAATCTTCACGTTAAGAATGAAGAACTTGAAAGTCATCATGAAACACTCTCAGCTACTCATGAGGAGCTTTCCTATGATTATCTTCAAAGGAAGCGAGATCTAGAGAATCTGAGAGCGTCTCATGAAGATCTTCAAAAAGAGAATGATTCACTTCGCGCTCAAAAGATCAGTTTTGCTCAGGGAAATTTTGTGCCACCATGTTTAAAATGTCTTGAGTGTGATAATGATGTCTCTGTTGCTGAATGCTCTACTGTTGCTAATGTTGCAAAATCTTCAATTGCTTTTGTGGTGACTAACCCCTCATCTGAGGATACCACTACTATAGCTGATGAGAATTCTAGGTTGAAGACATTGCTTGAAACAGGCATGTACAAAAGACTTTAAGGGCATCAGACACTATGTGATGCCCTCAAGAAACAGATTTTGAACCGAAACCCTAGGAAAGAGGGTGTTGGATTCGAGAGGAAAATGAATGTTGATGGTTCATACTAGAAGCCTGAGTAGTACCCCAAAACCACATGGGTTGCTGCAAAGGGCCCCTCAGTGGACCCATCTACCTTATCTGGCTCCACTTGTGCTAGCCCTATTATCATTAATGAATCCTTTGACGCTAATTATAAGCTGTTTAAGAATCGGAATGGTGAAGTGTTTGCTAGGTTTGTTGGTACTAACTGAAGGAATGGACCACCCTTGAAGTAGATCTGGGTGCCCAAAAGTTGTCTTGAGAAGCTTTCTGTGAATGTCATCATGACACCACCTGGGAAGAAGACATACCCCAGACCAAAGGCTTCATATGGTCCAAAGGCTTCATACATACAAAAGACACCCTTGGGTCACCCTAATGCCAATGTTTTGCAGGGAAACCATACTCAGACTTATGAATATGAGCATGTTTCTTCAAACCACTATGTTCATAAAATCAAGAACTTTTCTGCCTATTCTTATGAGTACTATTCACCTCCTGCAAGGCTATTTGCTAGGGCCCCAAAACCAAATTTCTTAGATGTTGCACTTAGACTCATTGCTTCTAAGCCACCCCTGAAGATGTGGGTGGTTAAGAAGAATTAACTTTCTTTTGCAGGGAAAGGTATCCAGCCGGAAATCAAAGGCTTCAGACGCTAATGCTGGGGACCTAAAACATCTTGTGGGATGCAAGATAAAGTGCCAAAAATGGTATTACTATGAATTTCCTCCCGGGTTTCTTGACAATCATCCTATCTACCCTAACAAGGAGTTGAACTTTGATAGTATGCTTGTTCATTAAATGTTTATGCTTCACACTTCTCTTTGTGAAGCCTACCCCTAGCTACCCTGTAGGGTACGACCCCGAAGGCTACTGAATGGATTATGGACAGTGGATGCACTAACCACATGACTGGTGATCGAAGTCTTATTATGGATTCAACCCTATGCCCATCTGACAAGAGTCACATCACATTTGCTGAATCTGACAAGAGTCACTAGTAAAGAAGGTTCATCTGTGTAGAGTTGCCCGCATGCCCTAGCCTCCGATTCTAGAGCCAGCACTCTGAAGCTTTTGCTAGAAAACATATGGCAAGCTGTGGTTCATCTGACAAGAGTCACATCTAGTTAAAGAAGGTTCATCTGTGTGGTGCCTGTGAAGCCAGAAAGATGACAAGGGCCAATGTGACAAGAGTCACATATGACAAGAGTCACTAGTAAAATTAAGGTATTGGGCCTAGGTAGAGTTGCAATCTCAAAGGATGAACACATCGATAAAGTGATGCTTGTTGAATCCCTTGGTTTCAACTTAATGTCTGTCTCAATGCTTTGTGATCTGAACATGATTGTGATATTTGGAAAATATCGTTGCCTTGTGCTTATGGAATCTGACAAATCTCTAGTCTTCGAAGGGTATCGAAGAGACGATCTGTATATGGTAGATTTATCCGCAGGACCATAGCTTGCCATATGTTTTCTAGCAAAAGCTTCAGAGTGCTGGCTCTAGAATCGGAGGCTAGGGCATGCGGGCATGAGGAAGTTGCACACTCTCACGAAGAAGAAGCATGTCATTAGCATCGAGGGCATCTAGTTAAAGAAGGTTCATCTGTGTGGTGCCTGTGAAGCCAGAAAGATGACAAGGGCCAAGCATCCCTCGAAGACAATCATGACGACAACACGTCCCTTCGAGCTGCTTCACATGGACTTATTTGGCCCTACTCACTACACTACCATTACTACCACTGCATGCATCTATGGCTTCGTCATTGTTGATGATTACTCTAAGATATACATGAGTGCACATAATTCTCTACAAGACTGAAGTGCAGGATATCTTCAGACGATTCGCCAATTGTGCCATGACCAACTACGACATCAAGATCAAGCACACCATAAGAGACAACGGCACAGAATTCAAGAACACCGGCCTCGGCACTTATCTTGATGCATTGGGCATCACACATGAGTTCTCTACTCCATACACACCTCAGTAGAATGGCATCATGGAGCACAAGAATAGAACCCACATTGAGATGGCATGTACGATGCTTTATGAGTACAAGACTCCAAGGAAATTCTGGCCTGAAGCAATTGATACTGCTTGCCACATCATCAACCATGTTTATCTTCACAAGTTCCTAAAGAAAACATCATATGAGCTCTTGACTGGTAAGAAGTCAAATGTCAGCTATTTCAGAGTCTTTGGTGCTAGGTGTTGGATCAAGGATCCACATCACACTTCAAAATTTTCACCGAAAGCACACGAAGGTTTTATGCTTGGTTACGGAAAGGATTCACACTCCTACAGAGTCTTCAACCTCTTTCACTACAAATTGGTTGAAAATGTGGATGTGCGGTTCGATGAGACTAACAGCTCACAAAGAGAGCACCTGCCAAATGTGCTAGATGTAGCTACACCAAGTGAATCTATGAAGCTTATAGGTACCGGAGAAATCATACCTACAGAGGAACAGGCTAAAGAGGAAATCCTCATTTCTGCACCTAATTAACGTGAAGACACTGCTTAGCCTAAAGCCAATCCTTAAGATGATGACAATGATCAGCAAGGGAAAATCTTCGTCTAGTACATCCTCGCGTTGCAAATGAAATCCAAATTGACAAGATAATTGATAGCATCAATGCACCTGGTCTAGTCACTCGTTCAAGAGCAACACTGAAAGTGCTAGTTATCGACTAGAGGGGGTGAATAGGCGATTTTTATGAAAGCCTTCAAAACACGGGGGCTTTGAAGACAAACAGAAGAAATGAACCTGTTGATATGCAGCGGAAGGTAGACTACACTAGACAAGCCATAGTCAAGTAAGCAATGAAGTGAGAGCATTAAGACTATCAACATCTCGGTAGTATGGATCAGGATGGAAGATAGTATGAAGCCAAAAGGTAAACAGCCTTCACTCGGTGAAGTCAATCAGATCATAAAGGCAAGCAATGAATTCATGAAGATAAACTATAAAGTCAAGGGAAGTGAAGAATAGAACTAGTAGCTTGATGAAGACAAGGATTTGGTAGACCAGTTCCAGTTCTGTGACAACTGTACGTCTGGTTAGGGAGGCTGAGATTCAACTCAGAAGACCATGTCTTCACCTTATTCCCCTTGAGCTAAGGACACACAGTCCTCGCCCAATCACTTTGGTAAGTCTTCAAGGTAGACTTCCAAACCTTCACATACTTCGTTCACCGGGATCCACAATGAATCTTGGATGCTCAGAACACAACACCTAACCGGCTGGAGGATTCACAGTCCTCAAGTGTAACAAGTCTTCAGGTCACGCAGACAGAAAGACTTCAGTGATGCCTAACACTCTTTGGCTCTGGGTGTTTTGGGCTTTGTCCCCGCAAGGATCTCTCTCTCAAATGCTTCGGAGGTGGGTTGCTCTCAAACGACAAAAGCCGTGCACTAACCTAAGCAGCCACCAATTTATGGTGTAGGGGGCGGGCTATTTATAGCCAGGAGGCAACCGACCTGATTTGTCCGAAATGACCCTGGGTGACAAAGGAACTGACACATATCCAACGGTCAGATTTCAAACACACGTGGCAGCTTGACTTGGGCTACAAGTAAAGCTGACTTATCCAGCTCTGGATAAGATTTGCTCTCATTGTCTTAGCTCGAAGACATAGGATTTGGTTGAGCATCACATCAGTCACTCTTACTTTGTTCACTTGGACCCCACTTAACAGTATGGTGGTTCCTATGACTTAACACAGAAGAAAAGGAAACTATGAAACAACTATGTCTTTGTACTCCATAGTCTTCATATGATGTCTTCTCATGTCATAGTCTTCAATGTGAATCTCTTCATGGACCACCATTCTCTTCAATGTCTTCACACATTTTTAGGGGTCCTCACTGGTAGGTAAACCGAATCAATGAGGGACTACTACTCACGTCCAGCGCATGGACTACAACAAAAATAGTAACCTGCTCAACACACACACACATACTCCAATACAAAACAATATCCTTTGCACTGGCAGCACCCAGTTGAACGTGCCACAGGAAGAGAATTACATCCCTAGATGCCGTCCACTTTTGTATGTTCTCCATCGTAAGAAAACAACAAAAAATGAAAAAAACAAAGGTTTTCTTAATGAGCTGTGATTGTAACAAATTATACACCATGTCCTTACAAATTTGCAAAAAAAAAATCCTCCAAAAATAATAAAAGTGAACTCCTCTATACATTTTTTTACAAGTGAACTCCTTTGTTTTTGCAAAGTGCACCGCAAAGGTTTTCTTAGTGAGCTGCACCGATTTTAACAAATTATACACCATGTCCTTCAAAATTTGCAAACAACAAATCCGTACAACGAACTGCATTGGTTTCTTATTAAGAGTCACAATCTATACAAATATGACTCCTATTGTTCATCACGTGGACTGCTCTCTCTGTCTCTCTCTCTCTCTTTTCTAGAGAAAATAAACATATAAAATATAATTTAGGACTAGGCCCCTGAAATAGCAAAATCAGCCCTCTAAACATGATACATACACGATTATTTGCAATTAAGCCATGTTATGCACGAGCGCTCAAGCACATGAGCACATAACCGCAAGCACACGAGCTCCGAAAGGCATGGTACGCCTCTCCGAGCATGGATCTTTGTCGTTGGATGGCGCTCACGGGGAGGAGGGAAGCGGGACTGGCGATGTCGATGGCGTGGTCAACGACCTCGTTTTTTGCCGTGGATCCTGCACCTATCCGAGCAGAGGCCGCAGGCGGCGCTCGATCTCGCGGAGCGAAGCGGGAAGGAGGTGGTGGAGTAGATGAAGGGGACGAGAGGCGGAGCTGCACGCAACACCGGCGGACTACACTAACATGCGGGGCACTACACGTGGTACCCGGACAGACTACACCGATGCGCCTGCCCCTTCTCCCGAACTACCTCACCAGGATCCCGCGTACGCGTCACGGCGAGCAGGGGTGAGCGATGGAGCTCGCCGGCGTCGGGGGAACAACGCCCACACCTCGGGAATGGGTGGATCGGCCAGGGGGAGGGGAGGTCCCATCGCGGTGAGCTGGATCCACGGCCGTTGCGGCTCGGCGATGAAGGAGAAAGGCAGGGCAGGGGAGGGGGATCCACGGCTGTCGCGGCCAGCCGGATCTGACACGAGGGAGGTTAAGTCCTTGGCCGGCTCCGTCGGCGGGGGGAGGTTTGTGGTCGGGGTGGTGAAGAGGACGCGTGGCGGCCCCGACTAGGAGGAAAAGGTGCGCGGGAGGAGGGGAGCGGCGGCGCGTGCCCGGGGGAAGAAGGTGGGATGGGGGAGCGGGGCGCCAGCCCCTGCGGGCCGCGCGATGGAAGATGGTGGTAGTGGGGGATTCAGGGGTGCGGTCGTCGGGGGGTGTTATCAGAATAAGCTCAGGTGTTATGAGAATAAGGTCTTAAGGGGTGTCATTAGAATAGACCCACCATATATATATATATATATATATATATATATATCGGACCAACTCAACATTGCGAAGATAAACCCGAAGTCAAATCAGTGTTGAAAATAAACCAGATGCGAAGACTATGCAATTTTGACGCCACATGAAACACTTCGAAAAGATTGTGGTGGTGGAGTTACCCACCGTATAGGAAGTATTAGACCCAGACACGGCACACAATTATCGTGGTGCTCCAAAGTGAAATTCCGCATTAATGTATTCACACTTAGAGTGTATGTCTTCATTGATTGAAGATATACGTTATTTTGTGTGTTGCACATCTAAGTCATCAACATGCATAAGCGTTAGGAAGTGTGTCCAATTAGAGGACATTTGAGGATTCTAACATATTTAGCTCACACCGCAACTTGCAAAACCTTTTCTCATCCAAGGGCTTTGTGAAGATATCTGTTAATTGCTCTTCAGTGTTGACGTGAATGATATCAATATCTTCCTTCATGACATGATCTCCGAGAAAATGATGACGGATCCGAATGTGCTTTGTCTTCGAATGCTGAACTGGATTATTGGCAATCTTGATGGCACTTTCATTGTCACAGTAGAGTGGCACATGCTTTAGGTGGATGCCATAGTCCTTGAGAGTTTGCTTCATCCACAGAAGCTGAGCGCAACAAGATCTAGCAGCATATGTAGTCAGATTCAGCAATGGAGAGAGATACACAGTTCTGCTTCTTTGAAGACCAACAGACAAGAGATCGTCCAAGAAAATGACATGTGCCTGATGTGGACTTGTGATCAACCTTGTCACCAGCATAATCAGCATCTGAGAATCCAACTAGATCAAACTCTGTGCCCTTTGGATACCATAATCCTAGTGTTGGGGTGTAAGCCAAATATCAAAGAATTCGCTTCACAGCTAAGTGATGCGACTCCTTTGGTGCCGCTTGGAATCGGGCACACATGCAAACGCTAAACATTATATCTGGCCTAGATGCACATAAATAGAGTAAGGAACAAATCATGGAGCGATATACCTTTTGATCGAACTCTTTACCATTGTCGTCGGGACCCAGATGACTTTTGGTTGGCATTGGTGTCGTGTATCCTTTGTAGTCTTGCATTCCAAACTTCTTCAGGCAATCCTTGAGGTAATTTTCTTGTGATATGAAGATGTCGTTGCTCTGCTAACGGATTTGAAGACCAAGGAAGAATTTCAGCTCTCCCATCATGGACCTCTGATATTGCTCTTGCATCATGTGTCCAAACTCATCACTGTATCTCTTGTTAGTACAACCGAAGATAATGTCATCCACATAGATTTCACATACAAACAATTCTCCATCATATGTCTTCGTGAAGAGTGTGGGATCCAGGGAACCAGGTTTGAAGCCTTTGCTCTTCAGGAAGTCTTTGAGTGTGTCATACCAAGCATGAGGGACTTTTTTGAGGCCATACGGTGCCTTGTTGAGCTTGTATACCATATCCGGACGTTTTGGATCTTCAAAGCCAGGTGGTTGTGCAACATACACTTCTTCAATCTTGTCATTGAGAAAATCACTCTTCACATCCATTTGGTACAGGAGGATGTTGTGATGGTTGGCATAGGCTAGCAATATGCGAATGGCTTCAAGCCTAGCCACCGGAGAAAATGTTTCATTGAAGTCAATCCCTTGAACTTGACTGTAACCTTGAGCAACGAGACGAGCCTGGTTTCTGACAACTTGACCATGCTCATCTTGTTTGTTGCGATAGATCCATTTTGTGTCAATGATGTTATGCTTCCGAGGGTCAGGACGCTTAACCAATTCCCACACATTGTTTAGCTCGAACTATTGAAGCTCTTCTTGCATCGCTTGAATCCATTCAGGTTACATGAAGACTTCAGCAACTTTCTTGGGTTCAGATATAGATACAAATGCAAAGTGCCCACATAAATTTGCTAGCTGTGTTGCTCATGAACGAGTGAGTGGACCTAGTGCATTGATGCTATCAATTATCCTTTCAATCTGCACTTCATTTGCAACACGAGGATGAGTTGGACGAAGACTTTGCTCTTGCTGATCATTGTCGGTATTGACTCCAGTCTAAGCATTATCTTTGGGTTGATTAGGTGCAGAAATGATGAGTTCTTCTCCATCCTGATCCTCTGAAGGTATGATTTCTCCAGTACCCATAAGCTTGATGGATTCACTTGGTGAGACTTCATCTAGGACATTTGGCAGGTGCTCTCTTTGCGAGCCGTTATTTTCATTGAACTACACACACGGTTTCAACCACTTTATAGTGAAAGAGGTTGAAGATTCTGTAGGAGTGCGAATCCTTTCCGTAACCAAGCATAAAACCTTCATGTGCTTTCAGTGCAAATTTGGAAGTGTGATGTGGATCCTTGATCCAACACCTAGCACCAAATACTCTGAAGTAACTAACATTTGGCTTCTTACCAGTTAGGAGCTATAGGACGTCTTCTTTAGAAAGTTGTGAAGATGAACACAGTTGATTACGTGGCATGTATAATCAATGGCTTCAGGCCAGAACTTCCTTGGTGTCTTGTACTCATCAAGCATCATCCGGGCCTTCTCAATGAGAGTTCTATTCTTGCGCTCCATGATGCCATTCTACTGAGGTGTGTATGGAGCAGAGAACTCATGAGTGATGCCCAATGTATCAAGATAAGTGTCGATGCCGGTGTTCTTGAACTCTGTGCCATTTCACTTCTAATGTGCTTGATCTTGATGCCATAGTTCGTCATGGCACGATTGGCGAATCATCTGAATACATCCTACACTTCATTCTTGTAGAGAATTATATGCACCCATGTATATCTTGAGTAATCATCAACAATAACGAAGTCATAGAGACAAGCAGTGGTAGTAAGAGTAGAATAGTGAGTAGGGCCAAATAAGTCCATGTGAAGCACCTCGAAGGGACGAGATGACATCATGATTTTCTTTGAGGGATGCTTGGCCCTTGTCATCTTTCCAGCTTCGCAAGCACCACACAGATGATCCTTCTTGAACTTGACGTCCTCGATGCCTATGACATGTTTCTTCTTCGAGAGTGTGTACAAGTTCCTCATGCCAGCATGCCCAAGCCTCCGATGCCAAAGCCAGCACTCTGAAGCTTTTGCTAGAAGACATACAGCCAACTATGGTCATGCTGGCAAATCTACCATGTACAAATCGTCTTTTCGATATCCTTCAAAGACTAGAGATTTGTCAGATTCCATAAGCACAATGCAACGATATTTTCCAAATATCACAACCATATTCAGATCACAAAGTATTGAGACAGACATTAAGTTGAAACCAAGGGATTCAACAAGCATCACTTTATCCATGTGCTGATCCTTTGAGATTGCAACTCTACCTAGACCCAATACCTTGCTTTTACCAGTGTCAGCAAATGTGATGTGACTCTTGTCAGATGGACGTAATGTTGAGTCCATGGGAAGACTTCGATCACCAGTCATGTGGTTAGTGCATCCACTATCCATAATCCACTCAGAAGCCTTTGGTACCATACCCTATAGTGCAGTTAGGGGGATAGGCTTCGGCAAGGGAAATGTGAAGCATAAACATTTGACGAACAAGCATATTATCAAAGTTCAGATCCTGGTTAGGGAAGATAGGATGATTGTTAAGTAATCCAGGCACAAAATACATAGTAATACCATTTGGGCATTTTATCTTGTGCCCCACAAGATGTTTTAGGCCCCCAGCATAAGCATCATACGCCTTTGATTTTCGGCTGGAGACCTTTCCCTGCAAAAGAGAGTTAATTCTTCTTAACCACCCACATCCTCAGGGGTGGCTTCGATGCAATCAGTCTAAGTGCAGCATCTGAGAACTTTGGCTTTGGAGCCCTAGCAAATAGCCTTGCAAGAGGTGAATAATACTCATAAGAATAAGCAGAATAGTTTTTGGTCTGATGAACATAGAGGTTTGATGAAACACGCTCATATTCATAAGTCTGAGTATGGTTTCCCTACAAAACATTGGCGTTAGGGTGACTCTGGTGAGTCCTCTTTCTGTATGAAGCCCTTGGACCATATGAAGCCTTTGGTCTAGGGTTTTTCTTCTTCCCAGGTGGTGTCATGATGACATGCACCTAAAGATTCTCAAGACAACTCTTGGGCACCCAGATCTTCTTCAAAGGGGGTCCATTCCTGCAGTTAGTACCAATATACCTGGCAAACACTTCACCATTCTGATTCTTAAACAGTTTATAGTTTGCATCAAAGGATTCATCAATGATAATAGGGTTAGCACAAGTGAAGCCAGATAAGGTAGATGGATCCACTGAAGTTCCCTTTGCAGCAACCCATGTGGTTTTGGGGTACTTCTCAGGCTTCCAATAGGAACCATCAACATTCATTTTCCTCTTGAACCCAACACTCTCTTTCCTAGGGTTTCAGTTCAGAATATGTCTCTTGAGAACATCACATAGTGTCTGATGCCCTTTGAGGCTTTTGTACATCCATGTTTCAAGTAATGTCTTCAACATGGCATTCTCATCAGCAATAGTAGTGGTATCCTCAGAAGAGGGGTTAGTTTCCACATCAGTAGTTCAAGACATAGCAATAGCAGTGGCAGTAGAACATCCAACAACAGAAGCAGCATTATCACGCTCAAGTCATTTTAAACATGGTGGCTCAAAGTCTTCCTGAGCGGAACTGATCTGTTGAGTGCAGAGTGACTCGTTCTCCTTTTGAAGATCTTCATGAGTCGATCTCAAGTTCTCAAGCTCTTGCTTCCTTTGAAGATAATCATAGGAGAGATTTTCATGAGTAGTTGAGAGTGTTTCATGACGACTTTCAAGTTCCTCATACTTATCATGAAGACTTTTAATGTCTTCAATAAAGGATTGAGTTCAAGTCATTTCCACGTCCAACAGGTCATCGCTTTTGTCTAACAACTTTTGAATATGTTCCATAGCATTCTATTGTTCTGTTGCAATTTTAGCAAGTGTTTTGTAGCTAGGTTTAGATTCACATTCAGAGTCATCTTCACTTGAAGTTTGAAAGTAAGCATCGCGTGAGTTTACCATGGCACCACGTGCCATAAAGTAGTAGGTGGGAGGAGAGTCATCCTCATCATTAACATCAGTGTTGGTGATGAAGCCATTGTCTTCAGTGTTGAAGATGGACTTGGCGACATATGCTGAAGCTAGAGCCAGGCTTGCCACACCTGAATCAAATTCCTCTTCAGACTCCACCTCTGCCTCCTCAGACGTAGACTCCTCTAAATCCATCTCCTTGCCAACAAACACATGAGCCTTGCTAGATGAGCTCTTCCTATGTGATGAAGACTTTGAGGAATTCTTCTTCTTCTTGTCATCAGAATCATATTCCTTGCTCTTCTTCTTGGTCTCATTATCCCACTGGGGACACTCAGAGATGTAGTGACCAGGTTTCTTGCACTTGTGGCATGTTCTCTTCTTATAGTCACGTGAGGAAGCTTCATCGTTTCTTGAGATGGATCTTGAGGACTTTCTGAAGTCTTTCTTCTTGGTGAACCTCTGGAACTTCTTCACAAGCATAGCAAGCTCCTTACTAATGTCTTCAGGGTCCTCAGAACTACAGTCAGATTCTTCTTCAGATGAGGAAACAACTTTTGTCCTTCAAAACGCAAGTTTGGCCATAGTTGGGACCATAGATATCTATTTTCCCAGCTTGCTGGAACTCATGTGTGTTGAGTCTCTCAAGTATGTCAGACGAATCGAGAGTCTTGAAGTCAGGGCGTTCTTGAATCATCAGGGCCAAGGTGTCGAATGAGCTGTCAAGTGATCTCAATATCGTCTTGACGATTTCGTGCTTGGTGATCTCAGTGGCGCCGAGTGCACGAAGTTAATTTGTGATATCAGTGAGGCGATCAAATGCGAGTTGGACATTCTCATTGTAGTTTCTCTTGAAGCGGTTGAAGAGGTTGCGAAGAACACTGATCCTTGAGTCTCTCTGGGTTGAGACACCTTCGTTGACCTTGGAGAGCTAGTTCCAGACTAGCTTTGTAGTTTCCAGAGCACTCACACGACCATACTGTCCTTTGGTCAGATGACCACAGATGATGTTCTTGGCAGTCGAGTCCAGTTGAATGAACCTCTTGACATCAGTAGGAGTGACACCTTATCCGACCTTGGGAACACCGTTCTTGACGACATACCAGAGGTCAACATTAAAGGATTCAGGATGCATGCGCATCTTATTCTTCCAGTAGAGATAATCAGTGCCATTGATGACATGGCACACATCGAAGACTTTGATTATCCCTGCAGTCGACATAGCTAAAACTCTAGGTGATTAAACCGAATCACACAGAACAAGGGAGCACCTTGCTCTGATACCAATTGAAAGTGCTAGTTATTGACTAGAGGGGGGTGAATAGGCGATTTTTATGAAAGTCTTCAAAACACGGGGGCTTTGAAGACAAACAGAAGAAATGAACCTATTGATATGCAACGGAAGGTGGACTACACTAGACAAGCCATAGTCAAGTAAGCAATGAAGTGAGAGCATGAAGACTATCCACAGCTAGGTAGTATGGATCAGGATGGAAGATAGTATGAAGCCAAAAGATAAAAAGTCTTCACTCAGTGAAGTCAATCACATCATACAGGCAAGCAATGACTTCACAAAGATAAACTGTAAAGTAAAGGGAAGTGAAGGATAGAACTAGTAGCTTGATGAAGACAAGGATTTGCTAGACCAGTTCCAGTTGCTGTGACAACTGTATGTCTGGCTAGGGAGGCTGAGATTCAACTCAGAAGACCACGTCTTCACCTTATTCCCCTTGAGCTAAGGACACACAGTCCTCGCCCAATCACTCTGGTAAGTCTTCAAGGTAGACTTCCAAACCTTCACAGAGTTCGTTCACCGGCGATCCACAATGACTCTTGGATGCTCAGAACGCGATGCCTAATTGGCTGGAGGATTCACAGTCCTCGAGTGTAACAAGTCTTCAGGTCACGCAGACAGAAAGACTTCAGTGATGCCAAACACTCTTTGGCTCTAGGTGTTTTGGGCTTTGTCCTCGCAAGGATCTCTCTCTCTCTCTCTCAAATGCTTCGGAGGTGGGTTGCTCTCAAACGACAAAAGCCGTGCACTAACTCTATGCAGCCACCAATTTATGGTGTAGGGGTGGGCTATTTATAGCCAGGAGGCAACCCTACCTGATTTGTCTGAAATGACCCTGGGTCACTAAGGAACTGACACGTGTCCAACAGCCAGATTTCAAACACACGCATCAGCTTGACTTGGGCTACAAGTAAAGCTGACTTATCCAGCTCTGGATAAGATTCGCTCTCATTGTCTTTGATCGAAGACATAGGATTTGGTTGAGCATCACATCAGTCACTCTGACTTTGTTCACTTGGAACCCACTTAACAGTACGGTGGTTCCGATGACTCGACAAAGAAGAAAAGGAAACTACGAAACAACTATGTCTTTGTACTCCATAGTCTTCATACGATGTCTTCTGATGTCATAGTCTTCAATGTGAATCTCTTCATGGACCACCATTGTCTTCAATGTCTTCACACATTTTAGGGGTCCTCTCTGGTAGGTAAACCGAATCAATGAGGGACTACTACCTGTTGTCGGATTTTGGGTTCCGGCAAAACCCTTGAGGTTCGAACACTGGGGTGCGCACGAAGATCTCCCCCCCCCCCCCTCTAGCTTGCACTCTCAACGATCTCATGGTCTAGCTTGGATGGACCCAAAAAACATGAAACACAAGATTTATACAGGTTCGGGCCACCATTGTGGTGTAATACCCTACTCCAGTGTGGTGCGGTGGATTGCCTCTTCGGCTATGGATAAATAGTTACAAGGGAAGAACAGCCTCCCGAGGAGAGGTGTTCTTGTGCTTAGTGAGCTTGTGTGTTTGAAGATGATCTGGATCCTCTCTTCGACCAGTTCCTCTTTCTATGGTGGCTAGTCCTATTTATAGTGGCCTTGGTCCTTTTCCCAAATATTGAGCGGGAAAGGATCCCACAATGTCCAAATTCGAAGGGAGACAACTAGTACAAGTTATCCTGACAAAAGTAGTCTTCGCCTTCCAAAGGCTCGGGTGGTGACGCTGTCTTGGGCTCCACGATGACCTCCATCATGCCGTTCTGCTGGTCTTGGTCTTGTTGCACCGATATGGAAACCTTTGCCTGATGCCTTGGAACTCCTCACCCGTGCTTGCCTCCTTAGCACCAAAGAGGAAGCGAGGACACCGCTCTTGTTGGCGCCCGCCTGGTCTTGATCGTCATGACTTACGTCATTGGAACCTCGCGAGGTTTGCCTTGCCTTGATCGTCATGGCTTACGTCATTGGAACCTCACGAGGTCTTGGGTGTTTGCTGGTGAAGATGGGCCGTACGGGGCCGCTGGAGGAGCCACGCTGTGGGCCACAGGCAGGCAAGTTTGGGGACCCCCGTTCCCAAAACGCCGACAGTAGCCCCTGGGCCCAAGGCGCGCTCGGGCTTGGCTTCGAGGCGAAGCCAAAGGGCAAGTGCGGAGCGCCGCGGGCCTCAACAACCTGCGGCCTTGGTCGACGTGTGGCGACTGATTGGACGTGGGCGTCTCCACTCGTCTTCATTGCTTTCCTCCACCTTGCTCCAGATCCCCTTTCTTGCCCTTGCTTCCGAAACCTCCAGATCTTCTCTGATCCCCTTCCAAGCTTCCATCCAATGGCGCCCTGAAAGACCAAGGTTGCTCACCACCCTCCTGGTACGAGCCGGGTCTGGAGGTGCCCAATGTCTCAGCGAACAATCTTGCCATCTCCCAGCTGCTAACGGCGGGGGAGAACAACGAGAAGGGGGAGACCGTGCTCCGGGCAGGCTCCGCCGTGCCCGAAGCCCTGAAGAGCTTCTTCTACCCCTTCTTCATGGGCAGCATCGTTGTCAGCCTCGTTTGCCCTTCTCCGACTTCTTCTACGCGGTCCTCCAGGACTATGGTTTACAGGCTGTTCATCTCCATCCCAACTCCGTTCTTCTCTTGTCCATCTTTGCCTTCTACTGTGAGGCGTACGTCGGGGTGATGCCATCCGTGGCATTGCCGCGCCACTTCTTCTACCTCTGGATCAACGAAGGCCACACCATGGGGTGCGCCAACTTCATCATAGCCGGCAAGGCCAACGTGATTTCGAAGACCGGGAAGAAGGCCGATGGCTTCAGGAGAAAGTGGGTTATGACGGATGCCAAGTGTGTCCACCCACAGCTAAAGCTGCCGACGGGGATGCCCCGGCCTGATGAGGGGTGGTCCTGCGCAAAGCTTACTGACAAGCGGGCTATGGTGGTGCTGGAGAAGATGAACGCCGACCTGAGGCCGGGCAGCGAACGTCTCCTGGTCGGGGATGACCAAGAGCATCCGCCAAAGCCCCATGCTCCCTTGATCCTCCAGAAGGATGGGGCGCAGGTCTTGGCCGCCATGCCCACCTTTGACGGGCGCGGCCTTGTGCCACCGGCACCTTCTGAGGTTCCTGCGGCGACGACGACAGTGGTCGTATCTTCTGGTGAGTCCCGCAGGGATGGAGAGGAGGAGGAGGAGGAGGAGGATGAGGATCGCGACCTAGAGGCAGCCCCCGAGGAGATGGGGGAGACATCCCCTTGCGCAAGGCCGACATCCTCCGCCTCATGCCTCATGATGATGGCGAGGACGATATCCTCCCGGAGAAGGGGGAGCCGCCCGAGGTTCCGACGAAGAGCAGGTCACCGCTGCTTTCCCAGGAAGACGCTCCTGCCTCACCGTCGCCTGGAGCTGCTCCCGGCCCAGCTGCCGCCCCTACTTCTGCTCCCTGAGCCCGCGCGCCCGTGCCTCGGGTCGCAAAGCTCTCTGGCTCCAAGCTGCCGAAGCTGAGGGACTATGTCGCGGTGGACCAGTAAGTGTTCTCGTCCTGCCTTGCTCTTGCTTCTGATGTTTTCTTCTGACTCTTCTTCTTCGTTGTGCAACTAGGCCTGCAGCGAAGATGAGAAGGAGGGTGAGGTGGCACCGCTTGAGCCCAGGTCGCCTCCCGCGGCTGCACCGCTCTCCATGAGTGAAGGTGGGGATGGCGCTTGTACTTCTCCAGCCCGATCATTATCGCGAGTCTGGGTGGAGCATCCTCGGGAGAAGTCAGCCCCCATGACGATGCCTCTTCCTCCTCCTTCTGCCGTGCTGCTGACCCTAGGTTCCTCCGCTTCTCCTAACGTCCTTGAGCGGGCCCTTTCTGAGATGGCCCGGCTACAAGAAGATCTTCAGGGCGCCGAACCCCTCCTGGCGGCTGGGTGCCTAGATCTGGTCTCTGGCTGGCTTCATTCTGGCGTGTCCATTCGGGCGGCGCTGAGCCAGGCTGTGGCGACCTCCAAGGGGGAGAAGCGAGCCGCCGCTCAGGTAATAGCTTCTCGCGAGGCGGCGCTGAAGGACGTCGAGGCCACCCAAGGTCGCTGCGAGGTGCTAGAGGCCGAGCTGAAGATCCTGCGTGAAGCGCGTGCCGAAGATGCTCGTGGCCGTAAGGTAGAGGAAGAGAGGATGAAGGCCCGGAAGGATGCCATCAAGGGTCACGGCGCCGAGCTGGAGCAGCTGGCACAGGCGCAGGCCGCTGAGCGCGGCTGGCTGGAGGAGCTAGAGCAAAAGGTGCAGGCAAAGAAAGCCGAACTTGACGCCTAGGCAAAGGTTCTGGCCGAGGACCGTGTGGCCTTCGTGCTCCTCGAGAAGAGGTCTCGCGAGGCTCTGAAGACACTCTATGAGAAGGGCTTGGAGAAGCCGCTGGCCACCGATGAGGACAGCCCCGCCTAGTTGCTTCCCTACTTGGTCGAGGCGCTTGAGGAAGTCATGAGCGGCATCGGCCCCATGGCAGAGGAAGAGGCTTGTGTCCTTTCTTCAGCCACGCTGACGTGCGTCTTCGGCCACCTCCATCTTCGCGATCCTACAGCACGCCTTGACGAGCTCCTGGAGCCTATGGCCGACGAGCGCTACGCAGCTGCCGCCGCAGCCGTGAAGGGTTAGGTGGAGGCACTGATGCAGAGGTTCAGTGCCTTCACCCCCGTGCCTCCGACCAGCGGTACAGGTCAAGGTGACGCCACCCAGGAGGGGGCGCCTCTTGCAAGCGCCGGCGGTGTCCAGGGATGACTTGCTTGTGGCTCCTTTCTTGTTTAAACACCTGCAGCATGTACCGTGCCTCGTGGAGGCGTTTAAACTTGTGTGATACTTGGAGAACAATATGTCTTGTAAAATTTGCTTTGAAATTTTGTGATTTCCTTCCCATTTGCTTTACGTTCTACGTCGGTAGAGCCCGACCACGAGCGTACCTCAGCCGCCATTGGGCTGACCGGATCACCAGGATGGACCAAGGTGTGAGGGGCTACGTGGTCAGTTAGGCTCCTGAGTCGCGATGCTCAGGAGTCCCCCTTAATGCACAAATAGCTTGTGGAAAGGAGATGCAAGGGTAGGTCTAGTGTTCTACGTCGGCAGGGCCCGACCCCGCGCATACCTCAGCCGCCAGTGGACCGACCGGATCACCAGGACGGACCAAGGAGTGAGGGGCTACATGGTCAGTTAGGCGCTTGAGTCGTGATGCTTAGGAGTCCCCCTTGACATTCAAACGTCCTTCGTACCTTAGCTCCGCTTGAGAGGGCGCGCGGCAACTAGGTCCGAGGGACCTGGCGGGGTGGCGTACGCTTGGGTGTGCCCGAGCGCAGCCCCCGTGCCCAGCCCCCTCGCGCCACTCTCTCGAGGGGAGGTGTTGCGATGAGGCCAGACACCGAACCCGGAGGCTCCCAGAGGTTGGTATGGCCGTGAGGCCGCCCTCAGTTGTTTATCACCAAGACAGACCATGCCGCTTCCGCACTTGCACGAGCATAGCCGCTCCTTGGCAGTGTCGACTGCCAGCACGGAGAATGGTGCTTCCACTGGTACATGGGAGGGGGCTCCCTCTGAGTGGAGCCCCCGGGGCATGTACAACCCTGCCCTGACACGTGGCTTGCACGGCAAGGCTGGAGGAGGTGTATCTGGGCACTCGTGAGCCAGCGCGGACTCATGAGGCCCTACCTCAAGGCGGGTTGCGCCTGGTCTTGATTCTTGATGGCTATGGCTTTCCCGCGAGATGGTTAGACAACCCGCGCCGAGTGGATTTCCTGAGGCTATCGTACGAGAAGGCCAAGCACCAATGACCCCAGGAGGTGACGTGAACGGGGCCGGCCCACCAGACAGAGCTCAGCCGTTGGATTTATCGACGCTACAGGGACGGGCCCGATCACAGACGCCGTGCCTAGCCTTCTTATGCGAAGGATCCTGAAGAAAGACAGTCGGCGTGTGGCTTCCATGGCAGGTGACAATCAAGCAGGTGATAACCATAGGTAGATTATGCATGAGAAGCAAACTGGCTCAAGTAAATGCAGGAACAATACATGCCACTGGGTTGGACCTGAGCGGCCCTGGGATGATGCTGCCCGAGGGGCGCTCCCAGCAGAGTGAACTGAAGATGCAAGCAGGTACATGCTGCAGGGACGGACCCACGCGGCCTAGGGATGATGCAGCCCAGGGGTGGTCCCAGCTAAATGAACTAGGAAAGATGTCACCTAGTTTGGTTGCCGAAGGAGTGTTGGGGTAGCTAAAGATGCCTAGTGAAGAAGTCGCCCCTCATGAGCCGCCAGGGCCCCAAACCTCGGGAGGCTCTGGAGGCTCAGGTGGCCTCCGGAGGACCGCCTCCATCTCTGCCAGGACTGCATGATGCATGTCCTCCTGACCCGCCATGACGCTCCGCAGGTTGCGCTGGAAGGCAGCAGCCACGCTCGGCAGGCCGAACAACATGTGAACGTAGCTGTGAGGTGGACCCTTGCAGCGTCCAACACGCGAAAGCCAGAAGCGCTCTTGAGATGCGGCCCGGTTGAGCCCTGGGACATCGATGCAGATGCGCAGCTCACCACCCTTGCCTGGGTGGGGAGCAACGCCAGATGTGCAGCGGTCACCATGTATTGCTCTTGCTTCCTGAAGCTCCTTAGATGCCTTGTCGATGAACTCCTGAGCGCCAAGCTCTTGTCGCCTGGCACCCTCCTGAGGGAAACGTGCCGCGAAGCACGCCTCCACATGGTGCCTGAGCGCCTCCCTCGTGATGCTGGCCATGTCTGAGGCCCTCTAAAAGAGAGCCCCCGAGCCCTGCCCAAGGACGGCGCTGGGTGCGCCTCCCTATGCAAGGGAGGAAGGCGCCCCAGGCGCGGGCGTAGATCCTCAAGTGGTGCTGCTGGAGGTGCCTCTCCCTTGGGGTCTAGTGTGGAGCAGCTGCTTCTTCTTCTTAGTGTTGGCCTCAGGAGGGTACTGCGCCGCGTTGCTATCAGGGTCTTGGAGTGATGCCGCTTGGAAGGCGCACTCGAGGGAGCACACCGCGTCTCTTCCTTCGCAGGGGATGGTGATGATTCCGCCGCTTCCGGGCATCTTGAGGACGTTGTAGCCATGGTGGGCGACTGCCATTAATTTGGCCAGCACTGGGTACCCAAGGATGGCATTGTACGGCAGACGGATGTGGGCGACGTCGAAGTCGATGAGCTCGATGTGGTAGTTGTCGCGCTGACCAAAGGTTACAGGGAGGCAAACCTGCCCTATCGGGGTGGTAGAACTGTTAGTCACTCCTGAGAAAGGCTTGGTAGGCTGGAGCTGATCGTATGGCACTTGAAGGCTGTCGAAAGTCTTGACGAACAAGACATTGAGCCTTGCGCCGCCGTCGATGAGGGTCTTGGTGACTTGGACATTGCTAATGACGGGTGAACAGAGCATCGGGAGAATGCTGGCCGTTGCCGTGCACTTGAGCTAGTCTGCCGGGCTAAAGGTGATGGCGTACTTGGACCACCTGAGCGGGTGCGTGGCTTCGAGCTTGGGGAGGACTGTGTTCACCTCGCGAGCAAACTGCTTGAAGACTCACTGAGAAGCTGGGGCTTGAGCTCCGCCCAAGATACAGGTGATAGCTATCGGCTCTTGGAAGCCCCCAGCCCCCTCGTCCTATTGATGGTTGAAACGTCCATTTTGCATCATGCTTTTATATCGATATTTATTGCATTATGAGCTGTTATTACACATCATGTCACAATACTTATGCCTATTCTCTCTTATTTTACAAGGTTTACATAAAGAGGGAGAATGCCAGCAGCTAGGATTCTGGGCTGGAAAAGGAGCAAATATTAGAGACCTATTCTGCACAACTCCAAAAGTCCTGAAACTTCACGGAAGTCAATTTCAGAATATATAAAAAATACCGAACACGAATCATATGAACGTGATGAAAACTAGCTTGACAATATTCCCATGTGTCCTCGGGAGCACTTTTCTCTATATAAGAGTTTGTCCAGGCTTGTCCTTTGCTACAAAAAGGATTGGGCCACCTTGCTGCACTTTATTTACTTTTGTTACTTGTTGCTCGTTACAAATTATCCTATCACAAAACTATCTGTTACCACTTGTTTTAGTACTTGCAGAGAATACCTTGCTGGAAACCGCTTATCATTTCCTTCTGCTCCTCGTTGGGTTCGACACTCTTACTTATCAAAAGGACTACGATAGATCCCCTATACTTGTGGGTCATCAAGACTCTTTTCTGGCGCCGTTGCTAGGGAGTGAAGCACCTTTGATAGCTGGAATTTGGTAAGGGAAATTTATATAGTGTGCTGAAATTTACTGTCACTTGTTACTATGGAAAGTAATCCTCTGAGGGGCTTGTTCGGGGTATCTTCACCCCGACCAGTAGAGAAAAGAGTTGCTCCTCAACCTACTGAACCTACTGAAAATGAAAATGTCTGCTTTGAAATTCCTTCGGGTATGATATAAAAACTTCTAGCTAATCCTTTTGCAGGAGACGAAACAACTCATCCTGATGAGCACCTAATATATGTGGATGAAGTTTGTGGATTATTTAAGCTTGCAGGTGTACCCGGAGATGTTGTTAATAAGAAGGTCTTCCCTTTATCTTTGAAGGAAGATGCAATGACATGGTATAGGCTTTGTGATGATACGGGGTCATGGAACTACAAACGATTGAAATTGGAATTTCATCAGAAGTTTTATCCTATGCATCTTGTTCATCGTGAACGCAATTATATATATAATTTTTGGTGTCACGAAGGAGAAAGCATCGCTCAAGCTTGGGGGAGGCTTAAATCAATGTTATATTCATGCCCCAATCATGAGCTCTCAAGAGAAATGATTATTCGAAATTTATATGCTCGGCTTTCTGATAACAATCACACATGCTCGATACTACTTGTGTTGGCTCTTTTATGATGAATACTATTGAATTCAAATGGGATTTATTGGAAAGAATTAAACGCAACTCTGAAGATTGGGACCTCGACGAAGGTAAGGAGTCAGGCATGACACCTAAGTTTGATTGTGTTAAATCTTTTATGGATACCGATGTTTTTGTTAATTTAGCACTAAATATGGACTTGACTCTGACATAGTAGCTTCTTTCTGTGAATCTTTTGCTACTTATGTTGATCTCCCCAAGGAGAAGTGGTTTAAATATCATCCTCCCATAGAACTAAAAGTAGTTGCACCTATTAAAGTTGAAGAAAAGACTATCACTTATAATGATCCTATTGTTCCTACTTCTTATGTTGAGAAACGACCTTTTCCTGTTAGGATAAAGGATCATGCTAAATCTTCAACTGTGGTTCGTAAAAGCAATATTAAACTTATACACCTCCTGAGCAAATTAAAGTTGAACCTGATATTGCTATTGTTAAAAGATCTCTTGTTTGATAATATTGATGGGCATGTTATTCATTTCCTTGATGAGACTGCTAGAATTGCTAAACCTTGTGCTAAAGATAAAAACAGACCTGTGGTAGGCATGCCTGTTATTTCTGTTAAAATTGGAGATCATTGTTATCATGGTTTATGTGATATGGGTGCTAGTGCTAGTGCAATACCTTACGACTTATACAAAGAAATTATGCATGATATTGCACCTGCTGAGATAGAAGATATTGATGCCACAATTAAATTTGCCAATAGAGATACTATTTCACCAATGGGAATTGTTAGAGATGTTGAAGTCTTGTGTGGGAAAACTAAATATCCTGCTGATTTTCTTGTTCTTGGTTCCCCACGAGATAGCTTTTGTCCCGTTATATTTGGTAGACCCTTCTTAAACACTGTTAATGCTAAGATAGATTGCAAAAAGGATGTTGTTACTATCGGTTTAGATGATATGTCTCATGAATTTAATTTCTCTAAATTTAGTAGACAACACCATGAAGAAGAATTACCTAGTAAGGATGAAATTATTGGTCTTGCTTCTATTGCCGTACCTCCTAGTGATCCTTTAGAACGATATTTCCTAGACCATGAAAATGATATGTTTATGAATGAAAGAAGGGAAATAGATGAAGTATTCTTTAAACAGGAACCTATTCTGAAACACAATTTGCCTGTTGAAATCCTAGGGGATCCTCCTCTGCCCAAGGGTGATCCCGTGCTTGAGCTTAAATTGTTGCTTGATACTCTTAAATATGCTTATCTTGATGAGAAAAAGATATATCCTATTATTATTAGTGCTAACCTTTCAGAGCATGAGGAAGAGAGATTACTGAAAACTCTGAAGAAGCACCGTGCTGCTATTGGGTATACTCTTGATGATCTTAAGGGCATTAGTCCCACTCTATGTCAACATAAAATAAATTTGGAAGAAGATGCCAAACTAGTTCGTGATCATCAACGACGGCTGAATCCTAAAAGGAAAGAAGTGGTAAGAAAGGAAATACTAATGCTCCTTGAGGCCGATATAATCTATCCCATTGCTGATAGTCAGTGGGTAAGTCCTATCCATTGTGTCCCTAAGAAGGGAGGTATTACTGTCGTTCCTAATGATAAAGATGAATTGATTCCTCAAAGAATTATTACAGGTTATAGGATGGTAATTGATTTCTGCAAATTAAATAAGGACACTAAAAAGGATCATTACCCCTTACCTTTTATCGATAAAATGCTAGAAAGATTATCCAAACATACACATTTTTGCTTTCCAGATGGTTATTCTGGTTTCTCTCAAATACTTGTGTCAGCCAAGGATCAATCAAAGATTACTTTTACTTGCCCTTTTGGTACTTTTGCTTATAGACGTATGCCTTTTAGTTTATATAATGCACCTGCTACCTTTCAAAGATGCATGATGGCTATATTATCTGACTTTTGTGAAAAGATTTGTGAGGTTTTCATGGACGATTTCTCCGTCTATGGATCTTCTTTTGATGATTGCTTGAGCAACCTTGATCGAGTTTTGCAGAGATGTGAAGAAACTAATCTTGTCACGAATTGGGAAAAGTACCACTTTATGGTTAATGAAGGTATTGTCTTGGGGCATAAAGTTTCTGAAAGAGGTAATCAAGTTGATAAAGCCAAGGTTGATGCTATTGAAAAGATGCCATGCCCCAAGGACATCAAAGGTATAAGAAGTTTCCTTGGTCACGCCGGATTTTATAGGAGGTTCATGTCAGGATCAATATCACTTTGCGGCCTCACGCACGGTATTCCCACGGGTGCCATCTTACCTGGCCCGGGACCGTTTGCGCCTTTTGGCTCACGTATATGATAGTGTCGCTAGCATCCATATGACAAAGAACCCGGGCCGACATGACTAGTCGTGAACCCAAAGTGGCACTAACTTACGGGGACATACATACATGAAACAACATCGAACATTTCGGTCATCAGCGTGTTAATCCGGGCTGTAGCAACTGGGCTAACAGGACTCTGGGAACCCGGGCTGTAGCAGGCTAGCAGGACTCCGGAAGTCACCGCGTGACATTTCACCGAAGGGACAGACACATGAATGAAGTGAATCACATGCTGCCAGTCTAAGTGTTCCGGAGCAGTAGGACTGGGCTAGTAGGACTCCGGTAAACCGGGCTGTAGTAGACTACCAAGGCTCAGTAGAAACACCAGACCACATTTCCCCATAAGAGAGGCTACCAAGGATAAAAAACTAGATTGTCGGATCCCACACATACCAAGCATTTCAATAACATACACACAATATGCTCGATATGTGCAAATACAATATGGCATCACAACAAAACTCTACGACTCAAAGTATTTATTCATTAGGTTCTAAAGAGCAAGATATTACAAACATGGGTCTCATGACCCAACATTCAGAGCATACCACACAAAGCACATGCGGAAGCTTAACATGTCTGAGTACAGACATCTACAAATGAAAACGACTGAGAAGCCTGACTATCTACTTGATCCTGCCGAGGGCACAGGATCGTAGCTGAGGTAACAATCTAAACATCAAAGTCCAGACGGAACTACTAGCAAGACTGATGTCTCTCTGCAAAACATAAAATAGGTAAACGTGAGTACAAATGTACCCAGCAAGACTTACATCAGAACTAACTACATATGCATCGGTATCAACAAAGGGGGTGGTGGAGTTTAACTGTATCAAGCCAGCTTTGACTCAATGGCTATATTAAACTACGACTGCAAGTAACTCTTTTGAGGTGGCGCACACGAGTCCACATATTCACCATATCAATACACCACTATGGATCCGCTCCTATCTCCCTATGAGAAGGCCATCCATAGCACTCATGCTTATCTTGCGAGTTTTAGAGTATCCACTTTCACTTGTCTATGAACTATATAGGCAACCAAGTAGTCCTTTACCGCGGATGCGACTATTCGAATAGATGATATTAATCCTGTAGGGGTGTACTTCTTCACACACGCTCTCACCACTTACTGCCGTTTACACGACATGTACTCGGCAACCTTCAAGCGGAAGCCCAATGAGGGTGTCGGCCACGGCCTACCTAAACACTCAAGTCTCTAGTCCAGGTTTATCGCCTATCCAGGTTCCATCCACAGGGAGTCCGGCCGAGGTTTCCACATACGGCCCCGAGCGATGTGTACAGCGTTCCGAGACACCAAACGGGCGCCCGGCATACCCGGCCATGGTGTATCTACCGCATCATAGCCCACCCCTAGGGTCAGCGCTACGCACGGCCGCCAACACATATCCTATAAACACCAGAAACTAGTTGTAACTCCTGGACATAGAACTAGGGTGGTTAAGAAGCGGAGAGGGTCCATTGGTTTCGGGCCCAATGCATGGTAGTAGCTGGTTCTTAAATCACATATACAGATCTCGGTTCTTAAGGATGGTTCCAATGAAACAACCCACCATGTAATCCTACATGGCCTCTCATCGATACCTTTACCAAATCGTGTTCAACACACTTAGCTCACACATAGTAGGACATGTTCACAACTTTCCAATTCATCCTCGATGAATTAGACCTGACACAACTCTAAGCAATAGCAGGCATGACAAACAAGCATGAATGAGTAGGCACATCAGGGCTCAAACAACTCCTACTCATGCTAGTGGGTTTCATCTATTTACTGTGGCAATGACAGGTCATGCAGAGGAAAGGGGTTCAACTACCGCAGCATGTAACAGTTGAATCGTTGTTGTCCTAATGTAGTAAAAGAGAGCAGGAGGGAGAGGGTGGGATTGTATCGGAATGAACAAGGGGTTTTTGCTTGCCTGGCACTTCTGAAGATAGTAATAGCTCTTTATCGGTGTTATCGAACTCATCACCGGAACCACGTTTACTGAGAGGGGACAATACCGGCAAACAAGGAAGAAACACAATTAATGCAATGCAACAATATGATGCATGCTCATGACATGGCAATATGCAGTTGATTGAACTAATGCAACTAGCAACATATTAAATGAAGTTGGTTTGAACCAAAGGTTCAAATTCAAACTCCATATGTGCTTTCTTAAATTCCATTTAATTGAATTGTCCTAAGCAGAGGACATAAGTTGCTCTAACATGCATGAAAATGCCATAAACAGATTCTTTGGACTTTTTTGATCATTTTTCATATATAAATTATTTGATTTGGAGCTATGGTTGAATTACAATGATTTTTAGAAGTTTTAGCTATTTTCTCAAATAAATAAATTGTTTAGATTTATTTAAAATCCAGAAAAGGGTTTATTGCGTCACCACTACATCGTGCTGACCTCAGCAGGTCAACAGACTCGGTCCAGGTCAAACCTGACCTGCGGGACCCATTGGTCAGTGACTCGGAGCTGGGTTGGGTGGATGACAGGTGGGACTGGTCAACGCTGACTTGGTAAAGGTCAAAGCCAACACGTGGGATCCGCAAGGTTAGCACTAATCAAAACAGAAATTAAAGTAATTAATTTTGGCACCGGGGCCCACATGGCAGTGACACTAGGGGGTGATTACGGGGGTGTTTAGGCCCTAATTAAGTGGCCACGTCGGCCCGCCGGAGTTTAACCGCCGGTGACGTCAACCGACAGCGGAGGCATGCTGGGACGGCTGCTCTGGCGCCCATTCGAAGCGCCGAGGGGTTCTACAGGGAGCTTGCGCTCGTGCGCATCCAATGGAGCAAGCTAGAGGAGATGGGGTTAGCTGTGGCGTCGGCAGCGGCGAGCGAGGCGGCGGCCGGAGTTCGGCCGTGCTCGAGTTCCTCGCTAGGGTGTTCGGGAGGAGGATCTGGGGGTGGCTATGGGTGCGCGAAGACACGCTGAGCTCAGTGGTGTGCTCAGCTTCGAGCGACAGTGGCTCTAGCCATGACGGTGACGGGGCATGGCGGCGATGGGCTGCGGCCGTGGTGGGCAGGGGGGCTAGAGGAGGTATTCGATGGCAGGGAGAGAAGGGTTTGGAACAGGAGCTCACAGTGATGCCGAAGAGGGGGTCGGCGAGCTCGGGAAGGTCATGGCGGCGCCAAATCGACCGGAGACGGGCTCGGGTGCCTGAGGTTGAAGACGAAGGCGAAGACGGTGTTCGGCGGTGCTTGGCGTCGCGTGAGTCGACAAAGAGGCGTAGGCGTCGGTGGCGGAGCTCCTGGTCATGTCGGAGAGACGAGGGGGAGGCGGTGGCCGCAATGGTGCACGTCGGCGGTGGCGGGCACGTTCGAGTGGTGCGAGGGGGAGAGCTAGAGGAGGGGAGGAGCTCCGGGTGAGAGTGAGAGAGGTCCAGGGGTGCGTGGCGTTGTGAGGGAGATCCAGGGTGACGGGGATGCAGGCAGGCAGGGTGGAGGTGGCCGGGGCGCGTGCTAGCGCGCTGCGGCCACGCGCTCTGCCTACTTGCCTGGGGAGGAAGACGACATGAAGGAGGAGGTGGGAAACTGCTGGGCCACCAGGTAAGTGGGCCTCAGGTAAGTCTCTGCTTCCTTTTTTATTTGTTTCTGTTTTCTATTTTTCTTTCTTTGTTTTGATTTGATTTACAAACCAAACCATTTTAAAACTTCATGTAAATTTTTATGTGAGCTCAGGGAGCTAGTCCAAGGTCACATGCAAACTTACAAAAATACTTGAACTTTATTTCTTATATAACAGAAATAAATTCAACTCAAATATGTTATTGATTTAATTCAAAGGCCCAAAATAAATATCTCTGAGATTCCAAAAATATTGTTTTGAGTTTTACCTCTTGCCAATATATTCAGAGACTGGGAGGAACATTTTCTTGGACTTCTTTGAAAAGATTTTAATGTTGACTATTTCTGAAGTGATTTCTGAGGGTTTCAACTAACCTCAATTCAACTTTCAGAAATTTTGGACATGATGCATGAGTGCAGATGCAACTATCTAACTCAGGTATTCTAGGGCTGTGACAACTCACCCCCACTAAACAAGAATCTCCTCCCGAGATTCAAGCGTAGGGTAAGATGGAAGGGGGGACACAAACTATCACAATCTTCATGATCCAGGTTGCACTTCGTGAGAACGTTCATTCAATCATCATCTTTGTCTCGACGTCTTGCTCTGAGAACTCCAACCAACATGACAACGCGAGGAAGAGGAAAAACTCTAGAAGGATCGATCTTCTCGAAGATCGAATAGTTGATGATCAACTCACGGAATGAGACATTGAAACATCTCTCGAGCGGAGACATGAAACATACATCCAAAGGAATGGAGTGAAACAGATGACGAAGGTTCACTAGGTAGGCAAGAATTCCACACTTAAGAAGGTGGTGAACGGTTGTCAATGCAGCAAGGAGTTGAGTTGCCATGATACCCTAACGAGACATGTTGGAGGAGGTGACTCGTAGAAATATTCCCTTAAATGGCAAAAAGAATTACTTTTGATCCAGAGATCATTGAAACTCTTCATACCAGCCTAGGGCAAATCACAACAATCGTTTGGCGGAATACAAAGGGATGGCATACCCGAACTAGGATGGATGATGTGGACAACCTTGTTGAAGACAACGCAAGGGATGATTTTTGCTTATCATCAGAGATGGATGGGACCCATGGTAGGTCCACTTTTGAAGATGATCTTGGACAACAACTGCTGAGAAGGTGGATCATAGTGAAAGGGCACAATGGTGGGTGCAAGCTGGGGACAAAATGCAAATGTTGGGAATGATTCTAGTAACTGGGGAGAAATCCAACAGTAGAGAGAGATTCCACTATTGGAAAGGTTATAGCATAACCGAGGAAACTGAGAGCAGATCCCAATTAATGCCGATGATAAATCCTAGTGATTGTGCGTGCTCTCAAGAACTTGAGCATTCCCATATTCAACAAGTTTTACCAATATCCATGTCAAGGATCCTGGCAACACAACATACTACCATGATGAATAATGGTGGAGGATGCAGATGCAAAGAAAGATAACACTTTCTCAGATTTCACCTTAGCGAGGCCAAGGGATCAAAATCTGGATGATCGACCGAGAGACATTTAGCACTCCGCTTCTAATGTTCTCCTTGATGTGCTAGCATAACCCATTTATTGATATGGTTTGGTATCTAGGACATCAAGTAAAAGGTCGGACATCGGGAACACAAAAATCCATAAGGAACTACTATTGGAATAAATTCTACGAGATCTTTATGGGAAAGTGGCCAACTTCTTCGAACAAGATACTACAATAATAGGTCTTCCGGTTGGGTGTGTTGGCCATGTCATCCACTTTACCGGTTACCGAGAGACCAATATTATAGCTCTTGGGAAAACATCCCCATCACCACATCTGCCTGGGATTCAGATCTGGTTGGTGTCAGGATATTCCAGACTCATCGAGTCTAGAAAGAAAATGAAAGTTTGCAACACAAATCGACGAGATGACATTGCGAGATTCTCGGGAGATGAACTATGATAGCAAGCTCCAGAGCATGAGCTGGTTCTGCTACAACATGTGAACACGCTATCCCAGACAAGCATGGCCACATGGTAGTCTTATAATAAAACACTATCGAGTTCTGGTTGGGAACCATCATCACGAATAACGAAGTCTTGTGCATTACCATGGATTAGCACTTAACTCCTTTTCCTAGAACAAATCAGTCAGTGGCTTGGTGTGCTAGGGACACATATGGAATGAAGGTTGCAAGTCTCCGAACCACAGGATACTTCGCACATATGCATGATTGAATTGGGATGATTCCAAAGGAAGCAAAAACAAACTTTCTCGAATTCATGGGGGCAAGTTACATCAAATGCACGTCAATCAAAGGAAGTCACTTCTTTCATCCAAACATATACTTCATGAACGGGGCATGAAGAAAATGCTTACACAAGTTTCCAACACTAGCTGGATGTTCAACACAAATCATGGAGGAGACAAAATGTTGCTGATGGTCTCAACAACAACTCATCGGAATTTCCATATCACTGGACTTCCACCATTATGTGAACAATGTGACAGTATTGGTCAGACCAAAAGATGTAATGGTGTATGCTCGAGGAATCAACCACGAGTAAGACAACATTACGAATATCATTGGTTCTGATTTGATTTGATGATAGCCCACAGTTAAATCAAAGATTGGATAAGATAATAGCACCTACAACTAATCACGAGGATCAATCAACGAAGATATCATCTCTCTTCAACACACACACACACACACACAAGGATATCCCTTTGGAATGAACGATGTAAGGCAAAGCTTTTATCTTCCAACTCTCCAAGTTATTTTAGCTTAACCAACTAGCTTAAGGTATCCAACACAGATCCTTGGAGAAAGGGTGGTTTATGGAAAAACCAACTTGATCACGAACTCGACATAGCGGCCAGGTGACAACCTGGTAATACTTCCGAGAAGATATTCGGAAAATCAAGAACCACCGATATGTTACGAAGCTCAAGAACAATCTTGCTTTTCAGGGCAAGACGATATGATCATAAGAGCAAGGGATTCAATCCTAACTCAAAGATCGAAGAGTGCACCAGAAATAAGGACAAGGTAGCACGATCAATCCTAGTATAGTGATTCGATAACCAACATGCTAAGAATGATATTAATGTCCATAAATTACCAAGCAACACGGTTGCTAGGAGTATCGATTTCACACATCATGGTTCACTTGTCGGCATTCTGGTTACAACCACATGGGACCGACGAATGAATAATGATGGAGAGAAGTATCACTGCGTCAAGTGTTCATAAGAGGAGGTGCAATTCTGATGACATTCGTGATATAAAGTGGGTAATACTTCAGGGTAGAACATACCAAAAGCTTGATTGCATTTGATCCGCGGAATACAACTACTTTGACCCAATCGTAGAAATGGATGAGGTACTGGAGTTTGTTTCTCCTAGTCATTCCAGAATAGAATGGCTTGACGGACCAAAAGAATAATAGGCATCGACGAGCACAAATGCACGACATACTCTTGACTATCAACTGATACATGAGGGTCAGAATACAACCGAAGAGGGACAACTCAAAGGAATATAGCACTTTCTGAGTTGTGGATGCATAGATTAGTATGTTGAACAAAGCTCAACATATTTCTTCCAGATAATCCATGTAGAAAGGTAGGAATGGTAGATTCACAATGCAGAATGGAGAACTCCTCAAGAGCACTCTTGTTGTGATCTTTTGGTTCAAAAAACTTCTGCCATAAGCAGTCCATGGTATTTGGAAGAAGGAAATACCACGGACCTCGAGGATTATCACAAGGTTACTAATAACCTAAAGGAACGAGCAAACACTATCAACATGAAATAAGTAGGGTGAATCTTAGGTTCAAAACCCAGGAATAGAATGCCTACTAACTAAATGGCATCACGGGATGCTTTCGAGAATGACGGCCAGAATCATCACACCGGGAACACAAAACATGGCTAGATTACTCGGTGACTCCCTAAAACACCTAGGGTCATAAAAAATAGCCCCAACATATATACCGAGGCAGTAGAGTGCCTCAACGTACTGGATAGTGTGCTTATTCTGACCAAAAAGGACATCGGGAACGAAAAGAAGGATTTGCAAATGCATCACACTATTTAGTAACCTGGGATGACTCGGACAGCATAATAGCTGTAAATGCTCAAAAAGAATTGAGACATCCTGTAAAATGGTGGCATAACCACTCAACATCACAATATCAAGGTTCCGGGACCAACTATGAACACACGGAAGTACTGGAAGCTGAACTGAGACATGAATCCATCAATCCTATAAGTCTATATCATAGCAACTCGTCATCCTGATAGGTAGATGAGAAGGCCTAGTTCTTAATCCCCGTAGAAGAGAAGAGGATGACTCAGATCAGAAGGGCATAAGGTAAAGGAGTAAAAATAGAGCCTTACGTTCCCTTCCACAATCAATTCCCTTACATAACTAAAGCATTTCTAGACACAACTTTGACCGGGTTGGCTTGGTAAACCTACAGGCAATCAGGCTCTGATACCAAACGCTGTCAGGACCCCGATCCTAAGTCACACCGATCTAGGATGTAACACATCATATCACTTTGCGGCCTCACGCACGGTATTCCCACGGGTGCCACCTTACCTGGCCCGGGACCGTTTGCGCCTTTTGGCTCACTTATATGATAGTGTCGCTAGCATCCATATGACAAAGAACCCGGGCCGACATGACTAGTCGTGAACCCAAAGTGGCACTAACATACGGGGACATGCATACATGAAACAACATCGAACATGTCGGTCATCAGCGTGTGAATCCGGGCTGTAGCAACTAGGCTAACAGGACTCCAGGAACCCGGGCTGTAGCAGGCTAGCAGGACTCCGGAAGTCACCGCGTGACATTTCCCCGAAGGGACAGACACAGGAACGAAGTGAATCACATGCCGGCCAGTCTAAGTGTTCCGGAGCAATAGTACTGGGCTAGCAGGACTCCGGTAAACCGAGCTGTAGCAGACTACCAAGGCTCAGTGGAAACACCAGACTACATTTCCCCATAAGAGACGCTACCAAGGATAAACAACTAGATTTCCGGATCCCACACATACCAAGCATTTCAATAACATACACACAATATGCTTGATATGTGCAAATACAACATGGCATCACAACAAAACTCTATGACTCAAAGTATTTATTCATTAGGCTCCGAAGAGCCAGATATTACAAACATGGGTCTCATGACCCAACATTCAGAGCATACCAGACAAAGCACATGCGGAAGCTTAACATGTCTGAGTACAGACATCTACAAATGAAAAAGGCTGAGAAGCCTGACTATCTACCAGATCCTGCCGAGGGCACAAGATCGTAGTTGAGGTAACAAGCTAAACATCGAAGTCCACACAGAACTACTAGCGAGACTAATGTCTCTCTGCAAAACATAAAATAGGCAAACGTGAGTACAAATGTACCCAGCAAGACTTACATCAGAACTAACTACATATGCATCGGTATCAACAAAGGGTGTGGTGGACTTTAACTGCAGCAAGCCAGCTTTGACTCGGTGCCTATCTTAAACTACGACTGCAAGTAACTCTTTTGAGGTGGCACAAACGAGTCCACATATTCACCATATCAATACACCAACTATGGATCTGCTCCCGTCTCCCTACGAGAAGGCCATCCATAGCACTCACGCTTATCTTGCGAGTTTTAGAGTATCCACTTTCACTTGTCTATGAACTGTATAGGCAACCAAGTAGTCCTTTACCGCGGACGCGGCTATTCAAATAGATGATGTTAACCCTGTAGGGGTATACTTCTTCACACACGCTCTCACGACTTACCGCCGTTTACACGACATGTACTCGGCAACCTTCAAGCGGAAGCCCAACGAGGTTGTCGGCCACGGCCTACCTAAACACTCAAGTCTCTAGTCCAGGTTTATCGCCTATCCAGGTTCCATTCGTAGGGAGTCCGGCCTAGGTTTCCACATACGGCCCCGAATGATGTGTACAGGGTTCCGAGACACCAAACGGGCGCCCGGCATACCCGACCATGGTGTATCTACCGCATCATAGCCCACCCCTAGGGTCAGTGCTACGCACGGCCTCCAACACATATCCTATAAACACAAGAAACTAGTTGTAACTCCTGGACAGAGAACTAGGGTGGTTAAGAAGCCGAGAGGGTCCATTGGTTTCGGGCCCAATGCATGGTAGTAGCTGGTTCTTAAATCACATATACAGATCTCGGTGCTTAAGGACGGTTCCAATGAAACAACCCACCATGTACTCCTACATGGCCTCTCATCGATACCTTTACCAAATCGTGTTCAACACACTTAGCTCACACACAGTAGGACATGTTCACAACTTTCCAATTCATTCCCGATGAATCAGACCTGACACAACTCTAAGCAATAGCAGGCATGAAAAACAAGCATGAATGAGTAGGAACATCAGGGCTCAAACAACTCCTACTCATGCTAGTGGGTTTCATCAATTTACTGTGGCAATGATAGGTCATGCGGAGGAAAGGGGTTCAACTACCGCAGCATGTAACAGTTGAATCGTTGTTGTCCTAATGCAGTAAAAGAGAGCAAGAGTGAGAGGGTGGGATTGTATCGGAATTCACAAGGGGGTTTTGTTTGCCTGGCACTTCTGAAGATAGTAATAGCTCTTCATCGGTGTCATCGAACTCATCACCGGAACCACATTTACTAATAGGGGACAATACCGGCAAACAAGGAGGAAACACAATCAATGCAATGCAACAATATGACGCATGCTCGTGACATGGCAATATGCTGTTGATTGAACTAATGCAACTAGCAACATATTAAATGAAGTTGGTTTGAACTAAAGGTTCAAATTCAAACTCCATATGTGCTTTCTTAAATGCCATTTAATTGAATTGTCCTAAGCATAGGACATAAGTTGCTCTAACATGCATGAAAATGCCATAAACAGATTCTTTGGATTTTTTTGATCATTTTTCATATATAAATTATTTGATTTGGAGCTACGGTTGAATTACTATGATTTTTAGAAGTTTTAGCTATTTTCTCAAATAAATAAATCATTTAGATTTATTTAAAATCCAGAAAAGGGTTTATTGCGTCAGCACTGTGTCATGATGACCTCAGCAGGTCAACAGACCCGGTCCTGGTCAAACCTGACCTGCGGGACCCATTGGTCAGTGACTCGGAGCTGGGTTGGGTGGATGACAGGTGGGACCGGTCAACACTGACTTGGCGAAGGTCAAAGCCGACACATGGGGTCCGCAAGGTTAGCACTAATCTAAACAGAAATTAAACTAATTAATTTTGGCACTGGGGCCCACATGGCAGTGGCACTAGGGGGTGATTACCGGGGTGTTTAGGCCCTAATTAAGTGGCCACGTCAGCCTGCCGGAGTTTAACCGCCGGTGACGTCAACGGACGGCGGAGGCACGCCGGGACGGCTGCTCCGGCGCCCATTCGACACGCGGAGGGGTTCTACAGGGAGCTTGCGCTTGTGCACATCCAATGAAGCAAGCTAGAGGAGCTGGGGTTAGCTGTGGCGTCGGCAGCGGCGAGCGAGTTCCTCGCTAGGGTGTTCAGGAGGAGGATCTGGGGTGGCTACGGGTGCGCGAAGACACGTTGAGCATGGTGGTGTGCTCAGCTTCGAGCGATAGTGGCGCTAGCCACGACGGAGACGGGGCACAACGGCGAAGGGCTACCGCCGCGGTGGGCAGGGGGGCTAGAGGAGGGATTCGACGACAGGGAGAGAAGGGTTGGGAGCAAGAGCTCACATCGATGCCGAAGAGGGGGTCAACGAGCTCGGGAAGGTCCTGGCGGCGCCGAATCGACAGGAGACGGGCTCGTGTGCCCGAGGTTGAAGACGAAGGCAAATAAGGCGTTCGGCGGCGTTTGGCGTCGCGTGAGTCGACAGAGATGCGTAGGCGTCGGTGGCGGAGCTCCTGGGCATGTCGGAGAGGCGAGGGGGAGGCGGTGGCCGCGATGGTGCATGTCGGCGGCGGTGGGCGCGTTCGGGTGGTGCGAGGGGGAGAGCCAGAGGAGGGGAGGAGCTGCGGGTGAGAGTTACAGAGGTCCAGGGGGTGCGTGGCGTTGCGAGGGAGATCCAGGGCGATGGGGACACATGCAGGCAGGGTGGAGGTGGCGGGGCCGCGTGCCGGCGCGCTGCGGCCACACGCTCTACCTACTGGCCTGGGGAGGAAGACGACAGGAAGGAGGAGGTGGGCTGGGCCGAAACCGCTGGGCCACCAGGTAAGTGGGCCTCAGGTAAGTCTCTTCTTCCTTTTTTTATTTGTTTCTGTTTTCTATTTTTCTTTCTTTGTTTTGATTTGATTTACAAACCAAACCATTTTAAAACTTCCTGTAAATTTTTATGTGAGCTCAGGGAGCTAGTCCAAGGTCACGTGCAAACTTACAAAAATACTTGAACTTTATTTCTTATATAACAGAAATAAATTCAACTCAAATATGTTATTTATTTAATTCAAAGGCCCAAAATAAATATCTCTGACATTCCAAAAATATTGTTTTGAGTTCTACCTCTTGCCAATATTTTCAAAAACTGGGAGGAACATTTTCTTGGACTTCTTTGAAAAGATTTTAATGTTGATTATTTCTGAAGTGATTTCTAAGGGTTTCAACTAACCTCAATTCAACTTTCACAAATTTTAGACATGATGCATGAGTGCAGATGCAACTATCTCACTCAGGTATTCTAAGGCTGTGACAGTTCATTAAGGACTTCTAAAAAATTTCTCGGCCTCTGACTAATTTATTACAAAAAGATATACCATTTGTCTTGGATGATGATTGTGTAGAAGCATTTGAAATCCTTAAGAAAGCATTGATCTCTGCACCTATTGTTCAGCCACCTTATTGGAATTTACCCTTTGAAATTATGTGTGATCCTAGTGATTATGCTGTAGGTGCTGTTCTAGGGCAAAGAGTTGATAAGAAATTAAACGTTATTCAATATGCTAGTAAACCCTAGACAATGCTCAAAGAAATTATGCTACTACTGAAAAAGAATTCTTAGCAGTTGTATTTGCTTGTGATAAGTTCAGACCTTATATTGTTGATTCTAAAGTAACTATTCACACTAATCATGCTGCTATTAAATATCTTATGGAAAAGAAAGATGCTAAACCTAGACTTATTAGATGGATTCTCTTGCTACAAGAATTTGATTTACATATTGTTGATAGATAGGGAGCTAAGAACCCCGTTGCAGACAACTTGTCTAGGTTAGAAAATGTGCTTGATGACCCACTCCCTATTGATGATAGCTTTCCTGATGAGTAACTAAATGACATAAATGCTTCTCATACTGCTCCATGGTATGCTGATTATGCTAATTACATTGTTGCCAAATTCATACCACCTAGTTTCACATACCAGCAAAAGAAAAGGTTCTTCTATGATTTGAGACATTACTTTTGGGCTGACCCACATCTTTATAAAGAAGGAGTAGATGGTGTTATTAGACATTGTGTACCTGAGCATGAACAGGAACAGATCCTACGCAAGTGTCACTCCGAAGCTTATGGAGGACACCATGCTGGAGATAGAACTTCACATAAGGTATTGCAATCTGGTTTTTATCGGCCTACTCTCTTCAAAGATGCCCGTAAGTCTGTCTTATCTTGTGATGAATCTCAAAGAATTGGTAATATTAGTAGACGTCAAGAAATGCCTATGAACTATTCACTCATTATTGAACCATTTGATGTTTGGGGCTTTGACTATATGGGACCTTTTCCCGCCTCTAATGGATATACACATATTTTAGTTGCTGTTGATTACATTACTAAGTGGGTAGAAGCTATTCCAACTAGTAGTGTTGATCATAACACTTCTATTAAAATGCTTAAAGAAGTTATTTTTCCAAGATTTGGAGTCCGTAGATATTTAATGACTGATGGTGGTTCACATTTTATTCATGGTGCTTTCCGTAAAATGCTTGCTAAGTATGATGTTAATCATAGAATTGCATCTCCTTATCACCCTTAGTCTAGTGGTCAAGTAGAATTGAGTAATATAGAGCTCAAATTAATTTTGCAAAAGACTGTCAATAGGTCTAGAAAGAATTGGTCCAAGAAACTTGATGATGCATTATGGGCCTATAGAACTGCATATAAAAATCCTATGGGTATGTCTCCGTATACAATGGTTTATGGAAAAGCATGTCACTTACCTCTCGAACTAGAACACAAGGCATATTGGGCTATTAAAGAGTTCAATTATGATTTTAAACTTGCCGGTGAGAAGAGGTTATTTGATATTAGCTCACTCGATGAATGGAGAACCCAAGCCTACGAAAATGCCAAGTTGTTTAAAGAAAAAGTTAAAAGATGGCATGACAAAAGAATACAAAAGTGTGAGTTTAATGTAGGTGATTATGTATTGCTATACAACTCTCGTTTAAGATTTTTTCAGGAAAACTTCTCTCTAAATGGGAAGGTCCTTAGGTTATCGAGGAGGTCTATCGTTCTAGTGCCATAAAAATCAACAACTTCGAAGGCACAAATCCGAAGGTGCTGAACAATCAAAGAATTAAACATTATATCTCAGGTAATCCTATAAATGTTGAAACCAATGTTATTGAAACCATAACCCCGGAGGAATACATAAGGGACACTTTCCGGAATGTTTCAGACTACGAAAAGGAATAGGTATGTGGTACGGTAAGTAAACCGACTCCAAAACAGTTCTAATGGCAATTTTCTTCCATTTTGGAATATTTAGAAAAATAAAAAAATAAGAAGCAGTCCGGGAAGGACACGAGGGCTCCACGAGGGTGGAGGGCACGCCCTACCCCCCCTGGGCACGCCCCCCTACCTCGTTGGCACCTCGTGTGCTCTCGGGACTCCGTTTTCTTACACGACACATATTTTGGTCGGTAAAAATTCATTATATAATCCCCCAGAGGTTTTGAATCCTGTATCACGCAATTATCCTCTGTTTGTATTTTGAGCAATTTTTCTGACAAATCTAGGACATCATGTCATCTTCAAGTACCCCCAAGGACCAGTTCTTCGAGAAGGTCATCAACCCCTACCTCGCGAAGGTGCTGCAACACCCTCAAACCATTGAGATGCGTGAGGGGTTGTTGCACATCCGCAATGTTGAGGGACCAAGGAAGACAGGAAGCATGGAGGCAAGGCTCGAGGCATTAGAGCAAGAAGTTTTCAAGTGTCAGGAGATGGTGGAGCGTGGACTCAATTCCAATCACATTATGGATCACGGAGTTCACCAACAACCACAAGCTGGACGTCAAGGACATTGGGGAGGCCATCTTCAAGCTTCATGAGAAAATCGAGCACCTCCAAGCCCAGAACTATGACCTGCAAAATCAAAACTGTGAGTATGAAAGATTTAGGAGGATGAGTTTGGCTGCAGATTTGAGGTTTCAGGAGACTCGATCATCCTTCTATGATGGTGAGCCTATGCCTTGGAAGAAGGACGACAAGCCTACTCCATCAACAAAACCATCACCTTCTCCACCAACAAAGAAGAATTGAGTATCTAGTATGGACACTCCCCTTGGCAACTACCAAGCTTGGGGGAGTGCCCCGGTATCGTGTCACCATCACTTTTATCTTTACCGTTTTTCTTAGTTTGATTCTTTTGGTAATATCTTGATCTAGTAGAATAAAAGCTTTTAGCATGATCTAGTTTTGAGTTTTGCTTTATGATCCCTCTATGTAATCGAGTCCGTGAGCTATATATATAATAAAGATTAGTGTTGAGTCAAGGGCTTGATTATTTTGCCATGATCGTAAGTGAATAAAATAAAAGAGAAAGAAATAAAAAGAAACAAAGAGATCATATGGATCTTATGGAGAGTAATGAGCTCACATAGAAAAAAGTATGATGAATAAAGGTTGTTGAGAGTTGACAAACATAGTTTTTGTCATCGTTGCAATTAATAGGAAGTAATAAAGAAAGAGAGGTCTTCACATATAAATATACTATCTTGGACATCTTTTTTGATTGTGAGCACTCATTAAAATATGACATGCCAAAAAGTTGACGTTGGAGAAGGAAGACAACATAATGGGTTATGTTTTCTTACATCTGAGATAAATTATATTGTCATGGATCATCCAACATGGTTGATCTTGTCTTTCCCCCTCATTCTAGCAAAATTCATCGCACCAAGTAGAGATACTACTTGTGCTTCCAAATACCCTTAAACCAGTTTTGCCATGAGAGTCCACCATACCTACCTATCGATTGAGTAAGATCCTCCAAGTAAGTAGTCACCGGTGCAAGAAATAAAAATTTCTTTCTAAATATGTATGAGTTATTAGTGTGGGAGAAAATAAGCTTTATACGATCATGTGATATGGAAGAAATAAAAGCGACAGACGGCATAATAAAGGTCCATATCACAAGTGGCACTATAAAGTGACGTTCCTTCACATTAAGATTTTGTGCATCGAACCATAAAAGCGCATGACAACCTCTGCTTCCCACTACGAAGGACCTATCTTTTACTTTTATCTCCTACCTTGCATAAGAGTCATGGTGATCTTCACCCTTTCTTTTTTACATTTTATCCTTTGGCAAGCATACTATGTTGGAAAGATCCTGGTATATATGGATAATTGGATGTGAGTTTTCATGAACTATTATTGTTGACATTACCCTTGAGGTAAAACGTTGGGAGGCAAAACTATAAGCACCTATCTTTCTCTGTGTCCGATTAAAACTCCATACCCATAAGTATTGCGTGAGTGTCAGCAATTGTGAAAAGACTATATGATAGTTGAGTGTGTGGACTTTCTGGAAAGCTCTTGTATATTGACTCTTTCCTATGTTATGATAAATTGCAATTTGTCCAATCACTGAGATTATAGTTTGTTAGTTTTCAATGAAGTTTACGATTCATACTTGAAATTGTGATTGAATTATTACTCTAGGATAAGAAATCATATCACAAGAATTATGTAAGTTGCTGTTCTAAGAATGATCATGATGCCCTCATGTCCGTATTTTACTTTTATCGACACCTCTATCTCTAAACATGTGGACATATTTTTCGATTTCGACTTTCGCTTGAGGACAAGCGAGGTCTAAGCTTGGGGGAGTTGATACGTCCATTTTGCATCATGCTTTTATATCGATATTTATTGCATTATGGGCTGTTATTACAAATTATGTCACAATACTTGTACCTATTCTCTCTTATTTTACAAGGTTTACGTAAAGAGGGAGAATGCCGACAGCTGGGATTATGGGCTGGAAAAGGAGCAAATATTAGAGACCTATTCTGCACAGCTCCAAAAGTCCTGAAACTTCATGGAAGTCAATTTCAGAATACACAAAAAATACTGAACGCGAATCATATGAACATGATGAAAACTAGCTTGACGATATTCCCATGTGTCCTCGGGAGCGCTTTTCTCTATATAAGAGTTTGTCCAGGCTTGTCCTTTGCTACAAAAAGGATTGGGCCACCTTGCTGCACTTTATTTACTTTTGTTACTTGTTGCTCGTTACAAATTATCCTATCACAAAACTATCTGTTACCACTTGTTTTAGTACTTGCAGAGAATACCTTGCTGGAAACCGCTTATCATTTCCTTCTGCTCCTCGTTGGGTTTGACACTCTTACTTATCAAAAGGACTACGATAGATCCCCTATACTTGTGGGGCATCAAGACTCTTTTCTGGCGCCGTTGCTAGGGAGTGAAGCGCCTTTGGTAGGTGGAATTTGGTAAGGGAAATTTATATAGTGTGCTGAAATTTACTGTCACTTGTTACTATGGAAAGTAATCCTCTGAGGGGCTTGTTCGGGGTATCTTCACCCCGACCTGTAGAGAAAAGAGTTGCTCCTCAACCTACTGAACCGTGCCTCGTGCCTCGTGGAGGCGTTTAAACTTGTGTGATACTTGCAGAACAATATGTCTTGTAAAATTTGCTTTGAAATTTTGTGATTTCCTTCCCATTTGCTTTACGTTCTACGTCGGCAAAGCCCGACCACGAGCGTACCTCAGCCGCCATTGGGCCGACCGGATCACGAGGATGGACCAAGGAGTGAGGGGCTACGTGGTCAGTTAGGCTCCTGAGTCGCGATGCTTAGGAGTCCCCCTTAATGCACAAATAGCTTGTGGAAAGGAGATGCAAGGGTAGGTCTAGTGTTCTACGTCGGCAGTGCCCGACCCCGCGCATACCTCAGCCGCCAGTGGACCGACCGGATTACCAGGACGGACCAAGGAGTGAGGGGCTACATGGTCAGTTAGGCGCCTGAGTTGTGATGCTTAGGAGTCCCCCTTGACATTCAAACGGCCTTCGTACCTTAGCTCCGCTTGAGAGGGCGCACGACAACCAGGTCCGAGGGACCTTGCGGGGTGGCGTACGCTTGGGTACTGAACCGTGCCCAGCCCCCTCGCGCCACTCTCTCGAGGGGAGGTGTTGCGATGAGGCCATACACCGAACCCGGAGGCTCCCAGAGGTTGGTATGGCCGTGAGGCCGCCCTCAGTTGTTTATCACCAGGACAGACCATGGCGCTTCCGCACTTGCACGAGCATAGCCGCTCCTTGGCAGTGTCGACTGCCAGCACGGAGAATGGTGCTTCCACTGGTACATGGGAGGGGGCTCCCTCCGAGTGGAGCCCCCGGGGCATGTACAACCCTGCCCTGACACGTGGCTTGCACGGCAAGGCTGGAGGAGGTGTGTGTGGGCACTCGTGAGCCAGCGCGGGACTCATGAGGCCCTACCTCAAGGTGGGTTGCACCTGGTCTTGATTCTTGATGGCTATGGTTTTCCTGCGAGATGGTTAGACAACCCGCGCCGAGTGGATTTCCTGAGGCTATCGTACGAGAAGGCCAAGCACCAATGACCCCAGGAGGTGACGTGAACGGGGCCGGCCCACCAGAGAGAGCTCAGCCGTTGGATTTATCGACGCTACAGGGACGGGCCCGATCACAGACGCCGTGCCTAGCCTTCTTATGCGAAGGATCCTAAAGAAAGACAGTCGGCGTGTGGCTTCCATGGCAGGTGACAATCAAGCAGGTGATAACCATAGGTAGATTATGCATGAGAAGCAAACTGGCTCAAGTAAATGTAGGAACAATACATGCCACTGGGTTGGACCCGAGCGGCCCTGGGATGATGCTGCCCGAGGGGCGCTCCCAGCAGAGTGAACTGAAGATGCAAGCAGGTACATGCTGCAGGGATGGACCCACGCGGCCTAGGGATGATGCAGCCCAGGGGCGGTCCCAGCTAAATGAACTAGGGAAGATGTCACCTAGTTTGGTTGCCGAAGGAGTGTTGGGGTAGCTAAAGATGCGTTGTGAAGAAGTCGCCCCTCACGAGCCGCCAGGGCCCCAAACCTCGGGAGGCTCTGGAGGCTCAGGTGGCCTCCGGAGGACCGCCTCCATCTCTGCCAGGACTGCATGATGCCTGTCCTCCTGACCCGCCATGACACTCCGCAGGTTGCGCTGGAAGGAAGCAGCCACGCTCGGCAGGCCGAACAGCATGCGAACGTAGCTGTGAGGTGGACCCTCGCAGCGTCCAACACGTGAAAGCCAGAAGAGCTCTTGAGGTGCTTCCCAGTTGAGCCCTGGGACATCGATGCAGATGCACAGCTCACCACTCTTGCCTAGGTGGGGAGCAATGCCAGATGTGCAGCGGTCACCATGTATTGCTCTTGCTTCCTGAAGCTCCTGAGATGCCTTGTCGATGAACGCCTGAGCGCCAAGCTCTTGTCACCTGGCACCCTCCTGAGGGAAACGTGCCGCGAAGCACGCCTCCACGTGGTGCCTGAGCGCCTCCCTCATGATGCTGGCCATGTCTGAGGCCCTCCAAAAGAGAGCCCCCGAGCCCTGCCCAAGGACGGCGCTGGGTGCGCCTCCCTATGCAAGGGAGGGAGGCGCCCCAGGCGCGGGCGTAGATCCTCAAGTGTTGCTGCTGGAGGTGCCTCTCCCTTGGGGTCCAGTGTGGAGCAGCAGCTTCTTCTTAGTGTTGGCCTCAGGAGGGTACTGCGCTGCGTTGCTATCAGGGTCTTGGAGTGATGCCGCTTGGAAGGCGCGCTCGAGGGAGCACACCGCGTCTCTTCCTTCGCAGGGGATGGTGATGATTCCGCCGCTTCCGGGCATCTTCAGGATGTTGTAGCCATGGTGGGCGACTGCCACTGGGTACCCAAGGATGGCATTGTACGGCAGACGGATGTGGGCGACGTCGAAGTCGATGAGCTCGATGTGGTAGTTGTCGCGCTGACCAAAGGTTACAGGGAGGCAAACCTGCCCTATCGGGGTGGTAGAACTGTTAGTCACTCCTGAGAAAGGCTTGGTAGGCTGGAGCTGATCATATGGCACTTGAAGGCTGTCGAAAGTCTCGACGGACAAGACATTGAGCCTTGCGCCGCCGTCGATGAGGGTCTTGGTGACTTGGACATTGCTAATGACGGGTGAACAGAGCATCGGGAGAATGCTGGCCGTTGCCGTGCACTTGAGCTAGTCTGTCGGGCTAAAGGTGATGGCGTACTTGGACCACCTGAGCGGGTGCGTGGCTTTGAGCTTGGGGAGGACTGCGTTCACCTCGCGAGCAAACTGCTTGAAGACTCGCTGAGAAGCTGGGGCTTGAGCTCCGCCCAAGATACAGGTGATAGCTCTCAGCTCTTGGAAGCCCCCAGCCCCCTCGTCCTATTGATGGTTGAAACATCCATTTTGCATCATGCTTTTATATCGATATTTATTGCATTATGAGCTGTTATTACACATCATGTCACAATACTTATGCCTATTCTCTCTTATTTTACAAGGTTTACATAAAGAGGGAGAATGCGAGCAGCTGGGATTCTAGGCTGGAAAAGGAGCAAATATTAGAGACCTATTCTGCACAACTCCAAAAGTCCTGAAACTTCACGGAAGTCAATTTTAGAATATATAAAAAATACCGAACACGAATCATATGAACGTGATGAAAACTAGCTTGACAATATTCCCATGTGTCCTCGGGAGCGCTTTTCTCTATATAAGAGTTTGTCCAGGCTTGTCCTTTGCTACAAAAAGGATTGGGCCACCTTGCTGCACTTTATTTACTTTTGTTACTTGTTGCTCGTTACAAATTATCCTATCACAAAACTATCTGTTACCACTTGTTTTAGTACTTGCAGAGAATACCTTGCTGGAAACCGCTTATCATTTCCTTCTGCTCCTCGTTGGGTTCGGCACTCTTACTTATCGAAAGGACAATGATAGATCCGCTATAATTGTGGGTCATCAATGGTCGTCGTTCCTTCTTGGCGGCGGCAGCGGAAGGAGACTGGGGTTGCCCTGAGGATGGTCCTCACGAGGCTGGTCCCTCCGGGCGCCCTCACGAGGCTGACCCTGCCAACGATCCTCGCGAGGTTGGTCACGCCACTCTTGGCGGGGCCCACGGTCGTCCCAACGTCCTCCACCGTGTCCACCTCCTCGGCCGTAGCCCCAGTCGTTGCGCTCGGGGCATCGACCGAAGCGTCCATCTCGAATGGCCCCGAGCTCTTGACAGTCATTAGTGTTGTGCGTGCGCGCATTGTGGAAGGCGCAGAACGTGCGGCTGCCCTTGGACGACTCGGGAAGATCTCGGCCGCGCTTGGTGTCTGGTTCTGCTGCGAGCACGACCACTCCTTTGCGCTTCACGTCCTTGACCTTGGCCTTCTTCTCTTCCGGATCCGCAGCAGGGAGCTCAAGGAGGGAGAGGCGCCCTCCTCAGCTCTTGCACACTTGGTCGCGATGTTGAACAGCTCCAAGGTCGTGCAGAACTCTTCATGGATGGCGAGCTCCACCTTCATCTTGACGTCACGGACGCCGTCGGAGAACACCGAGATGATGGCCTCGTCCGTTACCTTGGGGATCTTGATTCGTGCACTGATGAGGTGTTGGATGTATTTCTGTAGGGTTTTTCCTGGTTGTTGCTTGATGAGGCGCAGGTCACCCGCGACCGGGGGGCGGTCGCGAGTGCCCTGGAAGTTGGTGATGAAGCGGTCACGCATCTCGTCCCAGGAGGAAATCGAGCCTGGGGGCAGGTTTAGGAGCCATGAGCGGCCACCGTCCTTGAGGGCCATGGGAAACCAGTTTGCCATGACCTTTTCGTCGCCGTTGGCCGCTTCGATGCTTAGCTGGTAGAGCTGCAGAAACTCCGCAGGGTCGGGGGTGCCGTCGAAGCGAGGAGGCAGATCTGTCTTGAACTTGCCTGGCCAGATGACGCTACGCAACTCAGGAGCGAAGCCGCGACAGTCCGCCATGGCCACCGGGGCCTGTCGTGGAGGCAGAGCTTGGTCGTGGTGCCCCGGTGCCGCCAAGGCACGCGGCACAGGGCCCTGTCGCAACAAGCAATCCTGGCGCAGCGGAGCTGGGAGTGGTGGAGCATTTCCTTGTGGACGGGGAATCTATTGGAAGCTTCTTTCTTCGTGCGCGGGCACGCGACGCGGTGGGTCGCGCCACTGGGCCACGCACCTTGGAGCGAGGGCGCCGTCCTGACGTGGGAGAGGCGGAGGCGCACCGTGAGCTGCACGCCTTGGCGCAAGGGCGCGGTCTTGTTGCGGAGGAGGTGGAGGCGCTCCGTGAGCCACATCGCCTGTAGCTGGGGTGGGTGAGGCAGTGAGAGGGATGGTGCAGGAGAGCCTCCCGCGGCCCTGACGAGCTCGGCGATGTGGTCCAGCCAGTCCTCGTAGAGGTCGTCGACTGGATAGTAGAGCAGGAGCTCGCGCACTATGAGCAGCGCGGCCTGCGCATCCGTGGGCGCACGGCGAGCGTGAGATGACGAGCCGGCCGGAGTCAGCGACGGGGTGGCGGTGTGGCCGTCACCGTGCACGGAGGGATGCAGCGAAGAGGCTTGCTGCTCGTTTGCCGTTGGACTGGTGATGGCGTTGGTGGCGGACGACGGAGAGAGACGGGGAGGCCCGCCTATTGGGGCCGTCTGAGCGACACGGGCGGCGAGAGCGGCCCGACGCTCCGCGCGATCCCAGCGAGGGTCGGCCATGAGGTTGGTGGAGTGACGAAGCATGGATCAACGAATAAGAAAGCTTCGGCGCACCCCTAACCGGCGGGCCAAATGTCGGATTTCGGGTTCCGGCAAAACCCTTGAGGTTGGAACACTAGGGTGCGCACGAAGATCCCCCCTCTCTAGCTTGCACTCTCAACGATCTCATGGCCTAGCTTCGACGGACCCAAAGAACACGAAACACAAGATTTATAGTGGTTCGGGCCACCGTTGTGGTGTAATACCCTACTCTAGTGTGGTGTGGTGGATTGCCTCTTGGGCTGTGGATGAACAGTTACAAGGGAAGAACAGCCGCCTGAGGAGAGGTGTTCTTGTGCTTAGTGAGCTTGTGTGTTTGAGGATGATCTGGATCCTCTCTTCGACCAGTTCCTCTTTCTATGGTGGATAGTCCTATTTATAGTGGCCTTGGTCCTCTTCCCAAATATTAAGAGGGAAGGGATCCCATAACGGCCAAATTCGAAGGGAGACAAACTAGTACAAGTTATCCTGACAAAAGTAATCTTCGCCTGCCAAAGGCTTGGGTGGTGACGCCGTCTTGGGCTCCACGGTGACCTCCGTCCTACCGTTCTGCTGGTCTTGGTCTTGTTGCACCGATATGGAAACCTTTGCCTGATGCCTTAGAACTCCTCACCTGCACTTTCCTCCTTAGCACTAAAGAGGAATCGAGGACACTGTGCTAGCTGGCGCCCACCTGGTCTTGATTGTCATGGCTTACGTCATTGGAACCTTGCGAGGTTCGCCTTGCCTTGATCTCTCCGCCCCTAGCGAGCCAGCCTGGTGAGGCCGCCCCTGAGGAGGTCCTGCATTGTCTGCCTCATGAGGCTTGGCCCCTCGCGAGGGTCTTGGGTGTTTGCTGGTGAAGATGGGCCGTACGGGGCCGCTGGAGGAGCCTTGCTGCGGGCCGCAGGCAGGCAAGTCTGGGGACTCCCGTTCCCAGAACGCCGACACGAGTGTTATCCTTCAATTCTCACAAACACATTAGTCCCTCAATCAAGTTTGTCATCAATACTCCAAAACCAACTTGGCGTGGCACTAGATGCACTTACAAACACAACAATCAAGCTTCTGTGGGCACTTTGCTTTTGTCCCTATATCGGAACCCAAGAAAGTTGATGACACCTTCATGGAACCTGAATGGATTCAAGTTATGCAAGAAGAGCTTCAATAGTTTGAACTGAATAATTTATGGGAGCTAGTAAAGCATCCCGATCCTCACAAGCACAATATCATCGGCACCAAATGGATCTACCGCATCAAACAAGATGAGCATGCTCAAGTTGTCAGAAACAAAGCTTGTCTCGTTGCTCAAGGTTACACACAAGTGGAAGGGATTGACTTTGATGAAACCTTTGCTCCTGTGGCTAGGCTTGAAGCCATTCGCATACTGCTAGCCTATGCCAGCCACAAAAACATTCTTCTATACCAAATGGATGCAAAGATTGCCTTCCTCAATGGAAAAATTGAAGAAGAAGTGTATGTTGCACAACCACCTGGTTTTGAAGACCCAAAGTGTCCTGACATGGTATACAAGCTCAAAAAAGCACTGTATGGACTCAAACAAGCACCTCGCGCTTGGTATGACACACACAAAGACTTCCTGGAGAGCAAAGGCTTCAAACCTGGTTCTCTAGATCCCACTCTCTTCACAAAGACATATGATGGTGAACTGTTCATATGCCAAATCTATGTGGATGCCATTATCTTCGGCTGCACTGACAAGAGATACAGTGATGAGTTTGGGCATATGATGCAAGAACAATATTAGATGTCCATGATGTGTGAGTTGAAGTTCTTCCTTGGTCTTCAAATTCGTCAGCAGGGAAATGGCATCTTCATATCACAAGAGAAGTACCTCATAGATTGCCTAAAGAAGTTTGGAACGCAAGACTGCAAAGGGTACACGACGCCAATGCCAACCAAAGGCCAATTGGGCTGCGATGACAATGGTAAAGAGTTCGATCAAAAGGTATACCGCTCCATGATTGGTTATCTACTTTACTTATGTGCATCTAGGCCTGATATAATGCTTAGGGTTTGCATGTCTGCCTGATTCCAAGCGGCACCAAAGGAATTGCATCACTTAGCCATGAAGCGAATTCTTTGATATTTGGCTCACACCCCAACACTTGGATTATGGTGTCCAAAGGGCTCAGAGTTTGATCTAGTTGGATTCTTAGATGCTGATTATGCTGGTGACAAGGTTGATCGCAATTCCACATCAGGCACATGTCACTTTCTTGGATATCTTGTCTTTTAGTCTTCAAAGAAGCAGAACTGTGTATCACTCTCCACTTCTGAATCTGAATACATTCCTGCTGCATCTTACTGCGCTCAGCTTCTATGGAGGAAGCAAACTCTCAAGGACTATGGTATCAACATGAAGCATGTGCCGCTCTACTGCGACAATGAGAGCGCCATCAAGATTTCTCACAACCCAGTTCAGCACTCGAAGACAAAGCACATTCAAAGCCGTCATCACTTTCTCGGGGATCATGTGTTGAAGGAAGACATTGATATCATTCACGTCAACACTGAAGAGCAATTGGCAGATATCTTCACAAAGCCCTTGGATGAGAAAAGGTTTTGCAATCTGCGGTGTGAGCTAAATATCTTAGAATCCTCGAATGTCCTGTGAATGGACACACATCCTAACATTTATGCATGTTGATGACTTAGACGTGCAATACACGAAGTAATGTATATCTTCAATTAATGAAGACTTACCCTCTAACTGTGAATACATTAATGTGGAATTTGACTTCGGAGCACCATGATAATTGTGCGTCGTGTCTGGGTCTAATATTTCCTATATGGTGGTTAACGCCACCACCAAACTTTCTCGAAGATTTTCATTTGGCGTCACGATTGCAATATCTTCATATTTGGTTTGTCTTCAACATTGATTTGACCTCAAAGTTTATCGTCGCAATGTTGATTTGGTCTCTTCTGATATATCAATATATATATATATGTGTGTTCTGTCCTCTACAACATTCACTTATATCTATGTCTTCAAACATGCCATTTTCTGAACTAAGTGAATGTGATCGGACCCTAACCCCTTCTGTGCTTCTTCCTCAAATTCTGTCTGTCGAAGTCATATGCATTCTGTTGACACATGTCGAATGTCTTCATTGTGTCCTTGTCAGCTGATGATACAGAGGCACACATTTAAAACAATTTTTAATGCTATATCTCTTTTGCCTGAATACCGGAGAAGCCGGAACGACCAACCGACAAACCAGGCGCACGTGGGAACATGGAACAACTCTCAATGAGTTGCATGCACGCCACGTGTCCACCAGATGTGAACCGCTGGGGGCACCTGCGTAATTGCATTGTGAAGCCCTTCTCCTTATAAATACTCACCGGCGCGGTCATTATCTCCTCTTCCACCTCGCCATCTCGCTCAAACCCTAGCACGACCGCTAGCTCGAGTCCACGCCAATGACGAAGCACTTAGCTGTCGTGACCTCTTCGACGCTGTCCTCACGCCGGCCGCGGACCTCATCTTCTCCGTCGCCGTCGTAGGTGTCTTCCACCGCCAAGTTAGGGCAAGGGAGATTGGACTGCTCGGCATCAGTTCCGCCCCGTCTAGCAGTTCTTCAAGTGGTAAATAAACTCAATTTTTACCGCTTTTTTGATCTATGGAATCCGTTCACTTCATCCAAAAGTGGTTTCTAAACTTCCAAATCTAGATCTTTCTGTTTTTGCATCTCATAACTTGCAAGTATATTCACTTATGCCTCACAACTAGTTAGATTCCTCAATTGTACTTATTCGTGGATTCGTACAAATCTGGAACCAACTCACTTCAAATAAGTGAATGTCTTCGCACTATGAGGTCAATGTTTTCAAAATGATTTATCTTAAAAATCTTTTGAGAATGCATATGACCTCTTCCCCTTCCCTTGCATCTCTAATGCTGTTACAGGTACATGTCCGTGGGAGAATCCCTTGGTTCTCATAGTCTGCATTCATTTTTAGAATACTTACAACATCACATTGAATCTCCTGAATCTAGTTCTTGTTTGACAAGTCATCGGAAGCCTTTCACTGTTTTGAAGCCACTCTGTCTGAATATAATGGCAACTAAAAAATCTGCAAGGAAAGGTGGCAGGCAACGCCGTGGCAACACTGCTGTGGACCTGCCCCCAGATCTGTATGAACTTTACAAGTCTGATCCTGAGGAAAACTACAATCAGTGCAAGACTAGAATATAGTGGATGAGAAGATATTGGGCTGAGCAATGGTACAAGTATAACTTCGTCACTCCAGATTATGCAGAAAAGAATGCTGTCAAGCGCCCATGGGGCGATATTCTTTACTAGAATTTGTCACCTAAGACGAAGCCTGAAGCTATTGCTCAAGGTTTCTATCTGTGCATGGTCCGAGGGCCTCAACCTGAAAATGCTGACCCATCATCCCTTCAATAGTGTCATGACGATGATCTCTTCAAGCACAACTTTCAGTTTGCAAAGGAGTCTACCGGCAAGAAAAAGAAGGCATTCGGACTCGACTTCAACCCTGGTCCGTCTGCTCCAAGGACTGATGGCACACGCGACGCCAATCCCAATGTCATTGGCCCCTTCAATGGTTTCAATGGGCTCCTTTCCCATATTGCAGCTCAAAGGGCCACAACAGATCAATCTGTTGATGATGCAGACTCTGAGGATGCACCCGCACCACCAAAGCAGAAGAAGAAGTCAAAAGCTTCAAAGCCCTCTGCTGCTCCAAAGGCTTTGACTATGAAGCCATTGAAAACTGCACCCCTTGAACCAAGTGTGCAGTCTGAAGATTTATCTCATGTCACCAAGAAGACCAAGAAGCCTAAGAAGATTTCTAGGCATGATCTTACTCCTGCTGCCATACTACGCAATGAAGAAAATACCATCGATCTATTAAGTGATGAAGATCTTGGAGATGATGCTCTGGAAATGTTGATCAAGAGCAAGCAAGAAGCCGAGATCTTCAAAGACGATCTGCCTCTCTTTGATACTGATATACTCAACAACTTCATTGATGAATGGTTTGAGGACCAAAGCATCAATATTGATGATATGCAGCTGCCAGTGGACATCAGCGTCACCTTCCAAGGAGCCATTGCCAATGAACTTGCCTTATCTCAGAAAATAGTTAAACTGAAGAACAAGATAGACTATGAGAAGGCTCAGTTCAAGAAGCACATGGCCAAGCTTAGTGTTGCTGATGTGCAAAAATTCAAGCAGATGATGCATGACCTGAAGGACCAGTTCAACAAGAAATGTGAAGAAGCCAAAGGCTCACGCAAGTGCATGAAGTGTTATGCGTAGAAGTGTGCGCAAGCGCACAATGAGGCTGAGAAAAGAAAGGCACTTGGGCGTCCTGGCATTGACCCCAAGATGGCTACCAAGAAGAACAAGAAGTCTGCTGAAGTTGAACCAAAATCTTCAAGGCAGGGACAACCAAGCATTCTCTTCCCTGCCAGCATGACTGTCTCGAAGCCAAAGGTCCCCTCTGCAGCTTCTGAGCAAAAGAAGACAAGGCAAGCTGAGGCTGAACCCAGGAAGAGGAAGCACAAAGACACCTCTGATGATGCTCCCTCAAAGTAAAAGTTGAAGACTATGTTTTCAAAGTCTTCAAGAAAAGAGTGTGCTGCTGCCCAAGAGCCACTCAATATTGAACCAATCTTCGTTGCTCTACCTGCCTCCACCAACCGTGAGCGCCGTTTGGTGATTCATGAGCCTGCTTCCATAGAGGCTCCAGAAAGTGAAGAGATGTCAGCTGTTGACCCCAATGCAGCTGAAGACATTGGTCGTGAAGACAATGTTGATGATGAAGTCCTTCCTCAGTTTGAACCCAATCTGGTATCATCGCCTGCTCCCACGAGCAGTGAACTCATTAGCATTGGTCGTCCCTTGACACCAATTGCTCAAGATGATTCATGGTTAGAGCAACAACCTAACACCCCCTACAAGATGAGACCCCCCGTACTCCACCAGATCAAGTCACCACTCCGTTGCTTGATGATGATTACATGGAACAGACCACTCCCTCTCCAAAGGCGTCGCCAGCATTCTGCAGGCTTCGCAAAGGCCTCAGGCCTCAGGTCTCCATGTCCAGCATACCAGAAGATGATGTGCAACAAACTAACTCAATAGCACATCAAGTGTTCCCTAAAGCCATCCCTTCTATGTCTGCTTCTAAGTCTGAAGCCAAAGCTGCCGAAGACATTCCGGCTGCATCAGCCGATGAAGACAAGGAAGATGAAAGAGAAGTTATCCCCCTGCTAGTGATCTAGTAATCCAAGAAGAAAATGTGATCATGACCGACCCTCCAGTCGTTGAAGACATGGAGGTTGAAACCAATGAGGCTGCCACCACCATCACCACTGAAGCTAATGACCCTGTCATGGCTGAAGACAATGTGGAGCCTTCAAGCCAATGCTGCCCCCGAAGACAATGTGCAGCTCAGCACTTCCGATGTAGCCATTCCTCCTCCAAGGCCTCAAACAATGGAGGACGCTTTCAATCGTGGTGGTGAACTTGTCACGGTTAGATGGCCCATCATGGTTCCCCCCACTGCTCCTGGCCCCCAATATGACTATCATGTGGAGCAAAGGCCTCACACTCAGAAGCCAAAGCCAAGATTGCCAAGGCTTCCCGGTGCTGCAACTACCCCTGGCTCCTTTGATGTGCAAAGCTTTAGGGCGCACAACACTTTCTTCGACAATGCCAAGAACCCCTACAAGAACCTCAAGCTATCGTCTGACGGGTTTTGGAGCCATCAGCAATGAAGCTACTACTCGTGCATTCTATACAACCAGGACTAGATTTTCCCTCATAAGCATCTGGATTGTGATGCTATGGTTGGGCTGCCATGCCTTGAAGAGGCCCTTGACTATTTTAGAGAAGTTGGGCTAATACCATTCATGACTGATAAAGAGCACTTGAACGAAGAGCTTCTGCTGCAGTTTTATACCACATTGCACATTCGAGGCTACAACAGGGATCCAAAGACTTGGATCCTTGAGTGGATGATAGGTGACGTACATCATGAAGCCAAAGTTCATGACATCATTGAGCTTACTTCCCTGCCCACTCCTGGTGAGTTGTTTGAACCTGGTTGACAGCTTCATCAGAATGAATTGCAGAGCATATTCTAGAAGCCAGAGCCTAACATGAGCCAGATGCTTAGTATGATGAAGCCTTTGCCCCATGACGCCGAATACCCTAAGGAGTTCTTTGTAAAGGACCTTGAGTACTTGCCCCGCACAGTTTATCATATTCTGAGGCGTACTCTGTGGCCTATCAAAGGCAACTCTTCTGAAGCCAAACTCAAAGGCGCCATGAATACATTGGTTTTCTATATCATCAGTGGCATCGGATTCAATACTCAGGATTTCTTCATTCGACAGCTTGCAACTTCTAGCATTGATCTCTTTGGACTGAAGTTTTATGCTCCATGGGTTATGCGCCTAATCAAGCTTCATTCAACAATCAACTATTAGAGGTCTACGCGCAACCATGTCGTATTTTTGCCTAATGTTGATATGGAGAATGAGGCCATCTATCCTAAACCCGCCAAGATTCCACTCCACCTACAAAATGCAGAACACCAAAGCTTCACGCAGCCGCGGGCATTCATGTGCCAAATTATGCTACTCCTGCTTATCCTCTAGATGGCAACTTGCATTTGCCGCATCGTGCCAATACTGATGCCACTGCCAGCACAGTTGCTCAAAGGACTCAGAAGCGCCCTCGTGTCCTCAACGACCATGAGCTTCTGGTATCTCTGCATCAAAAGCAACATAGGCATCATGACTGGCTGAAGTGTCAAATGCAGAGTCTCTTGGTTGATGTAAATTGCATTTGCAACTTGGCCACCAAGAACCCATTCTTTGCGCATGAAGCCCGTCGGTGGTCCTGGAAGGGCCTCACACTTCTCTGCTGCGAAGATGATCTTCGCGAAGATGGCTTCACAGAGAAATTCAAGTTTGACTCCAGGCCTCCACAATCTGCAAGTTAGCATCGAACACCTTATGAACATTCATCTTTGGCTGCAACTGTTGTTGCGAGAGTTGTCAATGAAGACAATGATGCCACTTCACCAACTATAGCTTCACTGCATCTCAACTCTGCACCAGGCCCATCTACACCGCCCAACTCCAATGCCGACCCTGCTCCAACATCTTCTCCAACTAGGAACAAGTAGATCCTCTATGTCTTCAAACCTTTTTGGCCCTTCCTAACAAAAGGGGGAGAAGCATATGAGGTTGATAGTGTTCAAGCGGATCCATATGGGGTGGTTGCATTATTTTTGCTAAGTTCTTACAACTCTCATTTTAAAACTATTTGGCTCTTGAGTTGTAACACTTAAACTTGATGGTCGTCTGCTACTCTTACTGCTACTTTGTGATGCGATGATAAATTCTGCATGAAGTCATTTCTGCAGACGCCCATTTTTCATTATGCATTCCATTATCTTCGCTATTCCTATATATGCATGATGAATTGTCTTCGTGAGTTGAAGAGGATCTCCACATAGTAAAACCTGCCATGTGCATTTGCATTCAAAAGTAAACTAATTATATGCACATCTTCAGGGGGAGCCTTTTACAACTTATGAAGACAATGACTTTGACCTTTAACTTTCACATACTTTTATCACCAAAAAGGGGGAGAATGTAAGTGCATCTAGTGCCGCCCCTAGTTGGTTTTGTAGTATTGATGACAAACTTGGTTGAGGACTAATGTGTTTGTGAGAATTGTAGGACAACACAGGTAGTAGTCCCTAATTGATTCGGTTTACCTACCAGAGAGACCCCTAAAAATGTGAGAAGACATTGAAGCCAATGGTGGTTCGTGAAGACATTCACGATGAAGATAATGACATGTGAAGACATCCACTTCAAGACTATGGAGTACGAATACATAGTTGTTTCGTAGTTTCCTTTTCTTCTTTATTGAGTCATAGGAACCACCATACTGTTAAGTGGGGTCCAAGTGAACAAAGTCAGAGTGACTGATGCGATGCTCAACAAAAATCCTATGTCTTCAAGTGAAGACAATGAGAGCAAATCTTATCTAGAGCTAGATGAGTCAGCTTTGCTTGTAGCCCAAGTCAAGCTGCCGCGTGTGTTTGAAATCCAACCGTTGGACACGTGTCGGTTCCTTAGTGACCCAGGGTCATTTCGGACATATCATGTCGGGTTGCCTCCAGGCTATAAATAGCCCACCCCCTACACCATAAATTGGTGTCTGCTCAGAGTTAGTGCACGGCTTTTGTCGTTTGAGAGCAACCCACCTCCGAAGCCTTTGAGAGAGAGATCCTTGCGAGGACAAAGCCCAAAACACCCACATCCAAAGAGTGTTAGGCATCACTGAAGTCTTTCTGTTCACGCGACCTGAAGACTTGTTACACTTGAGGACTATGAATCCTCCAGCCGGTTAGGCATCGGGTTCTAAGAATCCAAGAGCCATTGTGGATCGCCGGTGAACAAAGTCTGTGAAGGTTTGGAAGTCTACCTCGAAGACTTACCAGAGTGATTGGGCGAGGACTGGGTGTCCTTAGCTCAAGGGGAATAAGGTGAAGGCGTGGCTTCTGAGTTCAATCTCAGCCCCCTAACCACATATACAGTTGTCACAACAACTGGAACTGGTCTACCAAATCCCTGTCTTCACCAAGCAACTGGTTCTATCCCCAACTTCCTTTTCCTTTCAGTTTGTCTTCGTGAAGTCATTGCTTGCCTATCTGATTTGATTGACTTCACTATGTGAAGACTATCACCTGTTTGGCTTCATACTGTCTTTCGTTCTGATCCATACTACCTAGCTGCTAATAGTTTTCGTTCTTTCACTGTATTTCTTACTTGACTATGGCTTGTCTAGAGTAGTCTATATTCTGCTGCATATCAATAGGTTCATTTCATCTGTTTATCTTCAAAGACCTCGTGTTTTGAAGACTTTGTTAAAAATCGCTATTCACCCCCCTCTAGTCAATAATTAGCACTTTCAGCGCGCCTGGGCCCCCAGGCGCACCCAGGTGGGTTGTGCCCACCTCGGTGGTCTCCCACACCATCTCTTTGCTCTATAAATACCCCAATATTCTAGAAACCCTAGGGGAGTCGACGAAAATCAATTCCGGCCACCGCAAGTTCCAGAAACCATAGATCCAATCTAGACACCATCACGGAGGGGTTCATCATCCTCATTGGTGCCTCTCCGATGACGCGTGAGTAGTTCATTGTAGACCTACGGATCCGTAGTTAGTAGATAGATGGCTTCCTCTCTCTCTCTCTCTCTCTCTTGATTCTCAATACAATGGTCTCTTGGAGATCAATTTGATGTAACTCTTTTTGCGGTGTGTTTGTTGGGATCCGATGAACTTTGAGTTTATGATCAGATCTATGTTTTTATCCATGAAAGTTATTTGAGTCTTTAGATCTCATATATGCATGCTTACTTATAACCTCGTATTTCTTCTTCGAATCTTTGGTTTAGTTAGGCCAATTAGATCGATTTTTCTTGCCATGGGAATAGGTGCTTTGTGATGGGTTTAATCTTACAGTGCTTGATCCCAGTGATAGAAGGGGAAACGACACATATGTATCGTTGCTATTAAGGATAACAAGACGGGGTCTATTACTACATAAATAGATCTTGTCTACATCATGTAATTGTTCTTATTGCATTACTCTGTTTCTTCATGAATTTAATACACTACATGCATGCTGGATAGCAGTCGATGTGTGGTGTAATAGTAGTAGATGCAGGCAGGAGTCGGTCTATTAATCTTGGACGTGATGCCTATATAATGATCATTGCCTGGATATCGTCATGATTATTTGAAGTTCTATCAATTGCCCAACAGTAATTTGTTTACCCAAGTAACTAGTGAAATCTACGGCCCCGGGTCTCTTCTTTATTATATTTGCCTTTGTGATCTATTTTTATTTGCTTTTATTTTCAGATCTATTAATCCAAAAACCCAAAAAATACCTCGCTGAATTTTATTTGCATTTAACAATCTATCACAATTTTTATCCCATCTAGTTGCCAATTTCTGGTGCCATTACCCGAAAGGGATTGACAACCCCTTTAATACGTCAGGTTGCGAGTATTTGTTATTGTGTGCAGGTGCCGTTCATGTAGTGTTGCGTGGTTCTCCTACTGGTTCGATAACCTTGGTCTCATCACTGAGGCAAATACCTACCGTAGCTGTGCTGCATCATCCCTTCCTCTTTGGGGAAATATCGATGTAGTTCAAGCTGCATCAACTAACTATTTGAAGAACAAGACCAACCATTCTAAAGTGAAATTCTAACAGACAACAGGATCTCGTAGATATATTGCACACTGTGAGGCTCTTGTAAATAGCTGTTAGTTCCTTATTTGTGATGTGCCATATTATCGTATCTATATTGACTTGTTTCAAACACAGAGGAAAGCCCGTGCGGACGAAAAAGAACCTGAACCGGATGCAATGCAAATCTTCAAGGTTTGTCACACCCTCAAGATGAACGTCATGAGCACACCTGTTCAAGGCGCTGTTGTTTGTGCTTACTTCTCATGCCTTTGAACTGCTTGTTACTATGACGTTTTCATTTAACTACTTGGTTCGCAGCCAATGGCAGTTACTCTGTTCAATTTTATACAAAGTTGTCTTAACGTATCATTTCACCTTACACGGTTTAAAAGAGAGGAAGGATATTTTTTTGGTCTTGATCTGTAATCTAGTTGTGATGTTCACGTGCCCACACAATGATACAATAGCCTGTTTGTTTGATATCTGTTTGCCCGTGATATGAATGATGTCATGCTATGTTCATCATACTTTAAACCCATGTCTCTTTATCCTTAGATGTCAATGAATGTGAGGAAATAGACAATACAGTAGGCATGCTACATGGACATATGTTCTGAAAGTGATTTTATTATGTAGTTAGCACTAGAATACATGTTAATGCATTACAGTAGTTCACCATAATAAGTTATGTATAAACGTGAAACCTATTTTGTTTGTTTTTGTCTCATTAGTAACTTAGCTGGTACACTAATCTACAAATTCAAACTTTCTGCAAGATATGGAATGAATGATTGAACAACCACTACCACCTAAAGGTGACGAGGCTACCACATGCACAACGTCAGCTCTTGCTATAGTGCGTCAGTATCTCTCCACTAACATTGCAAAAAGCACCTTCCTACGTAATTCTGGGTTGGTTGTCAAGGTAACCTCATCCAAATCGCCTACTGAACAAAATCTTCCGGCTAGACAGAGTCATCTATATGTTCTCTAGACACAAGTCCAATCCCTAATGGAGCTCGTTTCTAAAACAAGAATAGTGGTTAACAAATGTCGACAAGATATAAATGGTTTTGAAACCAGACTATCAGACATTTGCTTCGTTGTTCAAGAGCAATGGCAGAAAAAAGGGAAAGGTCATGCTGCTCCATCAGATTCTACAACTTGAAACATTAGCACAAAGGTCAGATGATCTATGCTTCTATACATCTGATGGTGCATTTACCTTCAAGGACTGTAAACTTTTATGCCAGCAGGCCTTTTGTTGTATGGCTGTAATTTATTTTGTTCTGATACAACATTTATCGTGGAGCAAAAGGCCATAGAAATTATGATGCTATTTTTGTGTAGTGTAGGTTTATCTTAGTAATGTATTCGACATCATCGATCTCCTTTCGGCCGAAAGCATCGTAGGAGCCCAACGAGACAACATCCTCATGACCCCTGAGGGAGGCCTGGATTAAGGGGTCCTTGGGCCATCAGCTTATGACGTGTGGGCAAGACTGATGGTCCATTATGGGCCTAGCTTGAGTGCGGATCCGTGACCGGATAGGAAATCTTTGGAGTTGTGGTGTGCCCTCCAAGTCAAGACTAGGCATTATCTTTCTTTTTTGTAACCAATCGCCTGTAAGCCTAACCCTACTGGTGTTTATATAAATGTCGCGGGACACCACAACCAGCTATGGGACCAGAAGGCCCCTTGCTGGTTCGGCAGGGGGGCGTCATGTTGCACAAAGATCAGACGAGCGTGGGGCAGCACGACAGAGATCACGCAGGCAATTTTACCTAGGTTCGGGTCACCGTGAGGCGTAAACCCCTACTCCTGCTTTATTGGATTGATGGTGGAAAGGTGGTGGTGGAGCATAGTACACTTTCCCGGCAAGGGTTGCCTCAGGGCGGTAGTGGCTACGCGTGTATGGGGGTGTGAGTTATCCAACCTTCTAACCTTGTCTATGGTTGCCATGGGCCTCCTTTTATAGATCAAGGGGTTACCACAATGGCAAAGTAGTCATTATGCACTGATAAGCTACCAAACAGTGCTATCATACCTAACTCCACGGGCTGACAAGGCGCATTAAATGCACGGCTCAATGTCACATCGTCGGTTGCCCGACAAGGCTTGCCGGGTCATCTTGCCAGCTCCACGCCTGCTTGTTTGACATGTCGTAGGACGGGTGTGATCTGTGGGTTTTTCCTGTAAGGAGAGGCTGCAATGTGGCGAATGGCTGCCACTTAGTCACTCTGCGGCTTGACACCGCACTGATCGACGACGTGGGTCATGGTGGAGTGGTTGGTGAGGTTGTCTCATCTTCGTGAGTCCCAGCAGGCCCTACCGGGATGCCTTGGTTGTCTCCTTCTAGGCGTGGCCTCACTCTTTGCCGGGCTCGCCTGCCCGGCAAAGGAGGCCTGTCTCTTGGTGGTGTCTTGCTTCTCTGGCTCGATCCTGGTCCCTTTGATCCGTGTGTTGGTTCTTTTGAGATCTTGGTTTCTTGAATTCTGACTTGGGCTGTTGCTTCAATCTTGCTCCTGTGCCTGTGCACAGTCTGGGCAACAAACCCAGGGTTTGTTTCACCGACAGAATCCCCCGGGCCTGCCCCAAACGCAATACTGAGTGTCGTCATGGTAGGGCCTAATAAGTGCACATGCGGGGGTGCTAAAGAGGCTGGTCTCTTGAGGTCTTCGCTGCTTCTTCATTAGTCTTGATTTCGGGCCGGTTTCCAGTTTCCGCTCGTGTCGTGTAAAGTCAATAGTGGTGAGGCCGCTCCAGTAATGGCCCGTGAATGACTTTAACGCATGGGGTGGAAACTGCCAATTCACTCTTCCCACCACGCCCTTATCCTTAGCCACGTATGCTGCATGCATCCTGCGGGGTAGGTAACGGAGGCGCGTGGCGTGGGAGAGCATCAAGGCGAGGGCCCGGTCATCTTGAATCGGAGGAGGAGGACGGTGGCCGCCCGTTAAGGGAGCGGCTCCCCTCCCCGGCTCGCCTATAAAAGGGAGGGGCGGAGGAGGACGGAATCACTCATCCTCGCATTCCTCCTCTTCCATCTTCTGCTGGTTATGCTGATAAAAAGAGCTTGGGGCTGTGTCCCGTGTTTCATCTTGAAGCCTTCCCTAGATCTGAAAGGGGGACTCGGGCGGTGCGGTGATAACACCGGGGGTGGCAACCCCAGCGTGCTCATCGCCGAGCCACCTGTGGCCTCGACTTTAGTGGGAGGGGACGTGAACGACACCATGTCAAAGCCCGAGGCTGGCATGGCGCGTGGTAGTCGATCGCTCCCCATTCTTCTTCCCTTCGCGGCGCTAGGGAGGAGTCACAGAGGAGATTCGCCATTAGTAGGGATGAATCTGAGTCCTCCTAGGCGCCGTCCTCATGCCGCGCAGGAGGGCTCCTTACTCTCATACACGTCTTCGGGACCTGCAGTGACTTCTAACGCCAGGGCTCCTAGGGACGACCATGCTCTCTGTGGGAAGACCCAGAGAGCATGGCGTCTGGAGTGATCACTACAAACAAAAATACACTTCCGTGATGATATGTGTTTGTCACAGTAGGTCGCGTTTTTTGTCATGCATGTACATCCATGACAAATTTATGACAGAATCAAGATAGTCATACCTGTGCTGTCGTAGAAGTGTTCCATGACATTACCAAAATTATCATCACGGAAGTGTCCACTTCCATGTCGATAAATCGCGCGTCACAGAAGTGCTTTCGTCAAGGGTGACCGACACGTGGCATCCACCGTAACGGAACGCCGTTAAGCTATCGGGTTGGGTTTTGGATCTGATAACCCGTTAACAGCCCCGACCAATGGGAAATTTCCACATGTAAAATTCTTATTGGTCGGACGAAACACGTGTCAGCTCGTCAGTGAGTCAGATAGGCGCCTATGATATGTCGACACGTGGCACGGCCCAACAAAGGCCCATTCATGTGAAAAGGCCGGCCCGTTTGACTTGGTCAAAAGGTGGCGGGCCAGCCCATGGAAAGCCTGTTAACGACCTGTTCGCATATAGCCCATTTACAGCCCGCTAACCCAAGGCCCGTTACGCCCTATCCGAATTAGGCCCAGTAGCGTCATCTAGGCCATCCAATATGATTCCATCCCGTTTTCACTTCTGGCCCATGTATGGCCCATGACGTCTTTTGGCCCATATGAGGACCTATGTAACTCTTAGCCTATTAACGGCCCGTGGTGAAACTGGCCCGTAATGAACAGTGTATCACTTTACACCCATTAACGGCCCGTGGTGAAACTGGCCCATAACGGACAGTGTATCACTTTATACCCATTAACGGCCCGTTATTCCATTGGGCCGTTTCCAGCCCATGTTATCTTTCGGCCTTCTCAGAGCCCATTTATTCTTGGGCTCATTTCCAGCATTCGTTTACTTACGGCCCATTACTGTCATTTTCTGCTTGTGGGCCAAATTCAGCCCGTGGTTACAGTCGGCCCGTTTGTGGTCCGTTAATACGTTGGGCCGTTTTCATAGCGTCATCAAATACGGCCTATTAACGATGGCCCGTTACGGTGGCCCATGAATGGACGACTCCAACTCTGGCCCGTTTACGGCCAGAATGTGGCCTGTTATTGGCCCATGTTTGGCCAATCGATCATACGGCCCGTATAAGGGCCATTGATGATACGGCCCGTAGAAGGCCCATTGTTTCTACGGCCCGTAGAAGGCCCTGCTTCTACGGGCCCGTAGGAGGCCCAGTGTCACTACAGTAAATATTAGCCCATGGTTATTGTGGCCTCGTTTTAAAAAATAGGTTATTGCAGCCACTAGTTAACCGCGGAAAAAGAACTGTAATGACTACAAGCAAACAAATAAACAAGACAACAAGGAAATAAATAGGAAAGCAACTAACGCTAGGCTATCACGACTATTACACATATTACATCCACTGGGCATCAAAGTTCGCCGCCAGTGCAAATATAGGGAACAAAGCAGCATATCATATACACTGGCCATCAAAATTGGCCACCAGTGCAAATAAACGCGGCAGCAAAACAAGAGCATAACTGAAACAACTTCAGAAGAGCTCAAGAAACGTTATCCTGGGTATCCACCATGCTGGCAATAAGCTTAGCAAGCTGATTAGCTTTGTCCTGTTTAGCGCTAAAATCCTCCAATGCTTGCTGTTGCACCAGAAAGTATGCATGTGAATGCTCTAGGGACTTCCACAGCTCTTCCGCTTCTTGTCGCAGCACAGCTGATCGATGTCTTTAAGCTTGTAGTTGAGACTCAAGAAACCAAACTGATTTAGACAGTGAGTTTGAATAGCTTGTGCAAGCGGTAGTGGCCAGTAACTCCAACACTAAACCAAGACAGGATGTGTCACTATCCTGAACCTTATCTGCATTACTTCCTTTACCGTTGCTTAACAAGGCACTCTTCCCCAATATTCTATCAGCATTCTAAAAGAAGAAACAAGTAGACACATAACAAGTTTAGCATGTACTAGTATATGAAACTCATTTCGGTGAACCAATTCATTAGTAAGGTGGACAAGATTAAACTACCAAGTCTTCTATTGCCAAGTACTAGTACATAATAAAAGCATCAAACAAACATATATCTATGTCCTATGGTAGCAATGGAATCTTAAATTAGAACAATTGTTCTTCAGGTTTAGGCACTTGTTCTACATGAACAGAGTACAGTAAGACGCAGGAATATAATACTTAAAACTAGAAAATGAGATCATAGACCTTACCACATTCTTGGTTCGGGACCAATACAGAACAAGGCGTTCCCAGTCATCGTCCAGTAAATGTGTCTCAGGAGAACGTAAGGGAATTTGATGAGTTTCTTTGCCAGTGAAGTACGTTTTCTTCAGGTAATTCCGATACTGCCACCAAGCATTCTTGAAGATAGCAGAGGTATTAGCACAGGTTACCTCATCCTGAGTTTCCAAATTGGTCCTTCTCTATAGAGAAAAATGGGAAAATTTGCTGTATTATAACCATCATGGAGGTAGGATGTATGGGACGAAGCAAAGTAATTGCCATGAATAACATTACTTACACATAACTCCTGGACAAACACCTGCAACTGGCATTTTCCTTCATATTCAGTATAATATTTCCAAGATGGGAAGATACGCACAGATGATTTAACAACATCAAATGCGATAGATGCTAAACTATGACTAGTTGGTTGTGCTTCCTCCAGAGGAATAGGCGTACTAACTGGTGGAGTTGGGGTTCGCCATGATAGTACTGGCCCTTTGGGCACTGGAGCTGCCTTACTAACTGCTCTTATTTGGGAGCTCTGTGGTGGAGATGGTGATGTGTCAATAGGAACTGGGTTACTATCGGCTGGGGTTGGGGTTAGATTGGGTGAAGCTGGTTCTCTGTCAATCGTAGTAGGGGTACAATCTACGAGAGTTTGGGTTATGTGTGGTAGGGCTGGTTCTTGTGCATGTACAACCTGGGTGCTATCTCCACCAAGAGGTAGCACTATTTTATTTGAAGACTGCGTTTTTAGTCCGCTAGATACTGGCATCACCCGCTCTAATTCAAATGGCTGATAAACAGGAAACATAGTTGAATGTACAGACATTGTATGAGAGACATATGCAATAGATAGTGTGGAAAAAAGAGGGCATGAGATAGTTGACATGTATATTGTTTAACTAAAATGGATAGCATGACATAATTTCACATATATGATGTCTATCTAAGCTGGATAGCATAACATAACATAATTCAAAGATATGATGAATAACTAAACAAGATCGCATGACATAATTCACCTACATGTTATCTAAGTAATCAGGATCGCATCATTTAATTCACATATGTGATTTATATGCTAAACAGAGGGCATTCGATATGATGTCTGAACTAAGAACATGGTGTTTAATATTGTGTATATGATGTCTAAACTATGCAATGCAAGACACCGTATGCATGATATGAGCAGTATAACTATGCCAAGTTAGGGCATACACCTCTGTGGGGGAATAGGATTGGTCATCTGTCTCTGAATCCATCTTTGAGGAGCTATGGGGACCCAACAAGAGATATGCTTCGACAGGTAGCACTGTCTGCTCTGAAGGCCTTGTTTTCACTCCAGATTTTTCCATCTCCCACCCAAATGGCTGATTCACAGGAAGAGTAGTTTAATGTACAAACATTATCGACAAATGGAAATGTAATGAAGAAAAGGATGGGCAAGATATCATTCAAATATACGATGCCTGGTTAAACAGGATGGCATTGCACATTTCACATATATTGTGGCTGGCTAAAAGACATAAGACTGCATAATTCCCATATATGATATAGAAACTAAACAGGTGGCATTACAGAACATGTCTAAACTAAGCAGATGACATATATGATGTCAAAAGTAGGCACTGCAAGGCAACATATGCATGATATGACTAACATCATCATGCCAAGGTAGAGCAAACACCTTGGGGGTAAATAGGAGTGGTCAGCGGCGTACGAATCCGCCTCAGAAGAGATATCTTCCTCTAGATTACAATCTGGAGAGGGGTGAGGAGGGTTTGCCATTGAACCCACCATGGAGCGATGTCTGCATGACATTGCATTGCCACGCAAAACTCTTCTCTTTTTCTCTACATGTTCAGCATGACTGTGTACAATATCTGACATGCATACGAAAAACATATGGTGAGATTATGTAAGGAGAGCATGCAGAAATTTAGAGTGATGGTAACAACCAGTGGATCGATGTTTTTCCGTTGAACCAAAATAGCCCTAATGGATCGACGCGAATGTATAGTAATAAGTGATGCAACAAGTGTACAACCTCTTTGCCGTAGCCGTGTCGACCTCAACATCATTGGGTTGGTCGCTGAAGCAGTTGAGGCAGAGGTGGCTATCGGAGGTGTGGAGGAAGATCTGAGGAATCTGTAGACGGCGTCCAGGGCACTTCTCTATTGTGATGGATCGTTCTGTCATTGGAGCAGCTCCGGTGAGCCGTAAGACGTCAAGGCTGAAGCAGCACAAGACAGACATCGTCAATCTCAAGTGGGATTCTAATAGCATCTCCAATAGATGATGTAAAATGGATGTAAAATTAACATCACCAAAAACCACCTGACTACAACAGATGAGGTAAAAACTGTTGACTCTGAACTTAACTGTCGAAACTGAAATTTACTGTGGAATCTGAATGCGACTGCGAAACTGAACACAATGGTAGCAGAGAGGCACTTGACATGTAGTTTAGGGAGAGCCTGCAGTTCATCTTCAACCTGCACCCCCCTGAGCCGCCAGCCACCACCGGCCTCGCCGCCGGCCCCAGCACCGCCTCGCCGCCCTGAAACAACTCACCACCGCTACCCCGGCCAGCCCTCTAGGCCCCCCGCCCCCACCCTGAACCCTAAGATAGATAGTGGGGTACCTCTCCGGCAAGCCCCCGTCCCCGCTGCGGGTGGTTCTTCCTTAACTCCGGAGAGCCCCCCCAACCCCTGAAAATCGACTGACCCAAAAGTTGATTCAGTCGACTGAAGTGTGGCTTAATCAGAGCAGAGCAGCAACACGAGCGAGGGGGAGAGCAGCAGCAACAGCTAGGCGAGCGAGCGATCGAGTGAGAGCCAGAGCAGCAGCAGCTGATCCGGCCGGTATGGATGCCGCCGCCGAAGGGGCCTCGCACTGGGGGAGAGCCGCCGTGGAGATGTCGCCCGCGGCGCCGGCTTCAAGGTAGCCGCTCCATGGCGGTGCGGGATGGAGCACCGTCGGCGCCGGGAGGTCGAGTTAAGGAGAAGGTGCGATGCGATGAGTGTACAACCTCTTTGGTGGCACCGAGTAGGCCTCGGCTTCGTCCGAGGAGTATGCGAGGATGCTACGGTTCCGGTGGAGCAGGTTAAGGCACGTTGTGGGGATGGAGCAGCCGCGATAGATGAGGCGATCGTCGGAGCAGCTCCTTGAAGGTGGAGGACGGGGTGGCTGAACCGGCGGGACGACAAGATGGACGACGGATCCTCATCCGAGGAGGTGGACGAGGGACGTCGAGCTGTTGCAGTGGACGACGTCATCGGGGAAGAGGCTCTGGCTAGGCAGCGGTGATGTGGCGGATGGAGGAGGGTGGGGTTTCACGGCTGGAGCGGAGAGGTTATGGCGGCCTGGGATTTCGAATGGCGAAAAGGGGGCGATGGGAGGGGGTGAAGCATGACTTAGGAACGTGCTTGTCCAAAATGTAGGGTGTGTTACAAAAGTACCCCCCCCCCCCACCGATTTGAACTAGCGGCCCTTTTGGCTCAGGGTTAGAAGGGGCATTTCACGTGTCAGGATTTGGCAGCTGGAGGGAGTTTTTGCGCGCGTTGTAATTTCGGGATAGCAAGGCGCGGATTGTGAAGGCGCCAGTTTTGGGAGCACGATATCTGAATTTTCGGGATATAACAAGACGCGGGTTGAATTTTAGCGACAAGCCTAACATGTAGTAATATTGTACTTGTACGTACCAAATCAATCCGCACTTCCCTCAACCAAAAAGAAAACGAAAAAATGAAACTATTCACACCACACAAAGAGAGAGTCTTGCCCCCGTTTTACTATACAAATGCTATTCAAAGCTACTCCCTCCTTCCATCTATATAGGGCCTAATGCGTTTTTCCATGCTAACTTTGACCAAATATTAGAGCAATGATATATGACATGCAACTTACACAAAGCACACCGTTAAATTCGTCTGTGAAAGGTTCTTTCAATGATATAATTTTCACATTGTGCATGTCATGTACTATTAATCTTGTCAATAGTCAAAGGCGGTCTTAAAAATCTCATTATGCGCTATATAGATGGAAGGAGGGAGTATGAATCCATGTTATGTCCGATTAAATTTTTTCGCTTGCTGTATAATGCATGTAACCTACTCATACCAACATTTTAGTGCATTCCAAATGTCTATATTACCACTGCAATTCGAACTAAATTTGAATTCGTTTCTCTATTTCAATAAGAATCTACAATCATGATTGTTGCCAACTTCAACCATCATAGTTTCCTTGCTATCCGCCAAATATAAATCAAACGGCCTATAATGTAGGATGGCAGGCACACCATCATCAACAACTCCGTTTTTTTATAAGAGTAGAGATAAAATATATTAAATGTAGTATATTATGTTCATAACCACACCATGTGTATCACTGTTATATATATTCACACATCCGTTGGTTTGAAACACTATGATGAATTCTTCAAATATCCGAATTCTCTTTTTATAATGAAGTATATATGATCTCTATTCTTCTTTTACACCCACACAACCCTCTTATCTTTGTAGCTAGCACTAACTTTCTCTTATGCATGCACACGCCCGCATCCCTCTCACCCTCCCTCAGCATTCTCTAGCTCCGTCGCGCAAATTCGTCTTTTCACTTTAGGTCGTTCAACCACGGTGTGTGTAGGCCCCCCAGCTCCTTCTTTATGGCACACATCGATCGATATGCCTGTCTAGCCAGGTGTGCCTAGCACAAACACAAGCTTCCCCTCTTCTCTTGTCATCGTCCATGCCTCACTCCCACCACTCTGTTCATCGTTCTCATACTCGCACACTCCTCCCCCTCGATATAGTATGCCTCTCGTACCACCTCCTACATGCATCCCTCTCTCTCTATCCTTCTCCCCGTGCCTCATTTGCTTCTAACACACACATGCATGTATACCGATCGATCTCCCAACATATACCTAGATCGACTTTAACTACCCCCCCATCGATCGAGGTACCTCACAAGTTATGTCTCTCCTTTCTCTTACAAAGGGCGATTGATCTTCCTATGTAGTTATGTCTGCTTACCACAGCCACATTGTCCCCTCTCATCATTCGTGCATGCCTCCTGACCCGTCTCTCACACGCATGTGCACAGACAACAAGCAGCCATCTCCTCTCTTACTGATATTGCGGGCGTGCCCTCCGTTTGTCTAGAAAGTATATCCCACCATTTGTTAGAAGCAACTCCACTACCACCCCCTCCAACACTCTAGCTCTGTCTCTCTCCCAACCTTACTCATCTCCTGCACATATGCATGGATGCCGATCAATCTCCCTTAATACATGAGGCAGATCGATCTCCTTAATACATGAGGTAGGCCTCTCTCCTCCTCCACACATATACCAGCCATTGTACCTCTATAGTTAATTGAGACAAACTGCACATGTCCCATCTCACGTTCCAGTAGGCCAGCCACTCTATATCTTTGACGTGGGCACACAAAAATTCAATGGCACTCTTTATCGATCGCGCGCGCACATACACACACACATCATCCCTCTCTTCGATTCTATGAACACCTCAAGCCGATGATACCTCCACTCTCTTCTCGTGGATCTGCCCCTCTATATATATGTTATATCCAGGACTCTATTTCACACACATTGCATATGTTAAATTTTTTGATTGACCCCCCCCCCCACAAAAAAACTCTCAAGAACCCACACACTATATCTCTCTAGGTTTGTATCTCTCTCACACAACCCCACGTAGGTGGTGTACGTATACAAGAAGAGAATAGGTGCACCGTGCACGTACTCACGCTTCGTGCCTAGCCACACCCGCGTGGGTACACGGTGGAGCTCATTTCTTTACGAAATGGCAGCCCACGTGCTTATTTGAACGCCTGTAGCAGTTGTTTACCTAGGGAGGTCGTGTACCACGCGTGCACGAAACAAAGTTCGACTTGACGCGTTGCCGCGTTGTTTTTAAATAAAGTTATAGCGCTCAATGGCACATACACAGAATATAAAACGATTTTTATGGAGGAAAAGGCAGTCCGCTCTTCAGAGTATCTCACACAAGGCTCCGATGGCCTCTCTCTCTCTCACCGTTGGTCACTGATCCGGCCGCATCCCGTCCGCCGGGGGAAAGGGAGTGCGGTGGCCTCTCTCTCTCTCACCATTGGTCACTGATCCGGCCGCATCCCGTCCGCTGGGGGAAAGGGAGTGCGGTGGCCTCTCTCTCTCTCTCTCACCGTTGGTCACTAATCCGGCCGCATCCCGTCCGTCGGGGGAAAGGGAGGAAGTGCATCGTTTCACCGTTCGACGGCGCCGAGGCAGCACGTCCCGATCTGCGGTACACACCGTTCTCTCTGACCAAGCTCCGGCGTGGCAGGGCCTACGCCACCTGCTCAAAGATTCCGCCCGCTGCCGCTCACCTAGTTACATCCCGACGACCTCCAGGTATCCCCTCTGGCCTTGCTCCACTGCCCGTTTTCCCACGTCGCTGCATGTGGATCTTCCATAGTTCTTTGCCCAAAACGTAGCTAGTCCGGCGTACTTTCCATATTGCATTCTCGTCCTCACACCATTTTAGACAAACACAACCGTGTTGTTATCTTCCCATAGGACAAGGAATATGCTTCTTTTTTGTCATCGCATGTGTCATCAACTGTTATTGGCCAGTAATTGTTTCCTTTCTACCTCCTTTTTGCAAACAGGGCTATCCATTTCACCTCATTGCTATTGCGACCTTTTGGTGAACTTCACAAATCACTTTTTTCTTAAGAGTGTTTTGTGCAGTTGTACTAAAATGTCACACGGGCAACGTCTCTACATTTCAGTGCGACTGCACAAAGGGAGATTGGTTTTGCTCTATCCTCCTCATCCAACTCCGAGCCTAATCTTCTTAACTAGTTAGTCTTAAGAGAGACTGCAAAGGTGACCGGCTTCTATTTGTGTGTTTATTGTTTCATCAGCAGTCCTCTATTATTGTAATCACACTTGATATCTTTGGAATAGGGACGCTCAGATCTATTTTAGTGGAACTGCACAAAATGATCGTAATGTTGCATGCTCCAGATAGCTACTTTTTTTCCCAACATGCCTTGTTGATTTAGACAGAGCTGGGGGACGTTGCTGCCAACGAAAGCATGGATCAATTTTAATTTAACACCTTCTCACAACTTTGTCTTCAGTTGTGATGTAATAATAGCTCTGATCTGCTAATAATTGACATGCATTAGCAAGGAAGTTAGTTTTTTATTGTTTCCGAAAGAGCATCGATGGCAAGACACGCGAAACAAAAGATGAAAGCTCACACCTTTGTACAATTTCATGTCACTGGAAAATTATTTGTATAGCGCATCAATTATGTAAACAAATGATGGAAGCTTGATAGCGTTGCCAGAAGCCTCTTCATCATCCGGGTCCATGTGCCATGCACAAAATTATACTCCTTCATTCCTAAATATTTGTCTTTTTACAAATTTCAAATGGGCTTATTTTAGAGTGTAGATGCACTCATTTTTCTTCGTATGTGTACTCCCTCTGTTCCTAAATATTCTATTCGTCTTAACAGAGATTTGAACAAGTGACTACATACGGAGCAAAATGAATAAATCTACACTCTAAAATATGTCAATATACATCCGTATGTGCCAGTCCATTTGAAATCTCTAAAAAGACAAATATTTGAGTAGTCACTCATTGAAATATCTAGAAAGACAAATACTCCGGAGTATATTTAAGAACCGAGGGGGTAGTGCACAACCGCATGGGAGACTCAGCCCGGACGTTCCGCCGCATTAATAGTGAGTAATGAGCAGTCAAATCATAAGCCCCACCTTTCCCACTGTAAGTTGCTCTGAAGAAGCAACCATCAATACGCTCTTCTTTGAATCCACTCATACTACTCCATCCGTCACTGTTTATACAATGCACTTCAGAAAAAAGAAAAAAATCTGTGGGACAAAGGCGACTAGCGATCGGCCTAAAAAATAGCATTGGTAGTTATAGCACGACGTCTATTACTAGAGGGAATAATGTGTACACACATGCATGCAGTGCTTCCACCCCGGGTACACACATGCATGCACTCTGTAGTAGTATAGTACATGGAGAGAAAATTGTGGACTTGATTGCGGTTACCACGCCCTAATTAATTGAGCATTAAACCAAACGCGTCTAAAGTCTCTCTGGTGGTGGAAATTCATTGAGAGAAATGCATCATAATGAAGCGCACCCTATAAACTGTGAGGGAGGGTGGAGTAGTATGAAGGTGCAAAACCAAGTATGCGTACTACTGTGCTTGGCTCTTCGCCCCTTCGTGAAGTCGAACAATGATGGTACTCTGCATGTCGGGTACTATAGTGTATGACAATCTGACACCGAATGGACTGATGCATGTCCACCGAGGGTAGGTTACATTAGTCAAAAGGCGTAAGCGAGCTTCACCTTGTCCTGCAAGCTTCTCCTCGTTCTGCGAGTTGACGGGACACACCAAAAAGTAGTGCTAGTCCATACTCCCTCCTTTTCGGTTAATATGGCTTAATCTTTTTTGCAGGTAAATGATAGAGCTTCATTCATATATAAGCATTCTTAGGACGATCAACCAAGACACTGGTCACTAGGAAGCGAGGTACCCCGCAAAAAAGAAGTAGGAAGTGAGGTCTTTCATCAAGCCAGCTCTCGGCCACATTCAAAGTGCAGCAAGCACGGTTTGCACGAAGATGCGCCGCAAGTTTTGCTGACCTGTTTACATGCTGAATAACAAAAAAAGAGGAAATATTACTAAGCGCTACTATTTGTAACAGGATATGAGCCAGAATTAAGCGAGAATTGTGGCGAGTATTCCATGCAATCAACTTCCATTATCACATGCGAGAACCCTTGAAGAGAACCAAATGTGTTGAAGATTGCTTTATCACATTTTAAAATTATAATAAGAGTGCAGACGCTCCTCCATCCGGTTCCTAGTACTAGTATAGTACATACCTTTATGGAGTATAGTAGTAGTACTAGTAAAATTTGCGCTTGGCTGTTCGGGAAGTCAAACAATAATAGCACTAGTAGTATAGTGTATGCTTTCTGGGAATCTAAAACCGAATTAATTGTTGCACGTCCACCGCCTGAGCGAGGGAGAGCTTGCATTAGTCAAAAGTTTCTCCTTGTCCTGCGAGCCACCGCGCGCAAGCTTCTCCCGTCCTGCAACCTTCTCCTCGTTCGGCAAGTTGACGGGACACAACAAAGTAATGCTAGTCCAAGATGCCTCCTCTCTGGTTAATATGGTTTAATTTCAAATGAGATAAATACACTATCTGTCACTGTATATTTGTAAAAATATGGTCAGTGGACTTCATAATACGCTCATTGCGCTCAATATATATATATTTTCTGGTGTTCATACGGTCACTAGCTCACCCTGACTGAGTATGTGTGTGCATGCACGTGTAGGTTGAACACTTGAGCGTGACCGTGTGTGTTCCGTCGTGTGCTCGGACATGCATGCATTAGGGCGTCTCGCGCGTTTTTGCGTCCATGTGTACGTGTGACTGTTGAACACACGTAGGGGGAGTACATGTAGGGGCCACTAAGGAGCAGTCAAATCACACAGTAAGTTAGTCGGAAGAAGCAACCATCATTTCACTCTTGAATGACACGTACGCAATATAAAATGGTTGATATGGAGACAAAAAGAAAACCACTATATATACACTAGCAGGAGCCTAAGCTACAAGCCTGCTTGCTTAGGTTGCTCTCTTCACAAGCATAGAACGACGGGCCTGATCCCGTAGCTGGGGGAAGGGAACAATGTTCTGCGTAGACGCGGTCGACATCGGCGAGGGAGAAAACCCACAGTCGGTGCATCCCAATCGGGGGTCACCGCGGTATGGGCCGATGCCGCGTCCCAACCACCCTTCTAGCTATAGCCCGACGTCCCAGGTAGTCCATCTTCCTTTTGGAGCCGGCTTGCTCCACTGCCGTAGCTCGATCTCCATGTCGATCTTTCTCTACTTCTACCGGCTTCTACTTGTGATGAGTTTATGTCTCATGAACTAGTGCTAGTACTATTATTCTAATCACACTTCTTCAATATCTTTGCCATCAGGGATGCTCAAGTCGATTTTAGTGGAACTGCACAAAAGCATCGTATGATCCGAGGGTGCCAGCCGTCTTTCCTTCGACAGGTTCTACCTGGCCAGGAAATTAAATCATGTTTAGGGTTTAGGGTTTAAGTCGTAGTGACCCCATCAGTAGTTTTTCTATCATACACGCTCTCACAACTTTTTTCTTTAGTTGTGAAGTAAATATTGGCTATGATCTATGAATCATTGAGATGCATCAGCATGCGTGTTAGTTTTCCTTTGTATTTGATGGAATGTTGTAACGGGGCAACCTTGGAATAGGAATGAAAATGGAGTGGAAAAGTTTCCGTTTTTCCGGAGAAAAAATGGAAACGGAGAGAAACCAACATTTCGTTTCGTTGGATCGCGCCATCGAGCAAAACCAATGTTTAAATCACGTATGTCGTGTTCGTGTCTCACCCTCCTCCACGGCTCGACCCCACACGGTCGCTCGGCATGCCACTCACCATAAACCAAGTAGTATACCATAACTTTCCCGCCTGCTTGTTGATGGATCGCGCCATGGAGTACTAGCACTACTGGAAGAGATTAACGAGTTGGGGGAGGACAGCTAGCTGTAGCACGGACTCCCAAGAACTTACTACTGGAAGAGATCGTGCATGTTGTAGCCGGCTATTGCAACCTTTGAACGTGGAGCAGCCATGTGCACCCGGAAGCGGCGCGGGCGATGCTCTCTCGGCCGGCGCGCCGCTTCAATGCCGGCGCTAGTGAGAGGTCGCATCCGCTCTGGCCGGGCATGAATGCGGCACTGACAGTTTCGGGCGGGAAGCACGCGCGGGTGATGAAGAGGGTTCGGGTTGGCCAGGACCGGCCGTGGCAGCGGTCGGGACGTGCGCAAACAAGAGATGTTGTACGTTAATATTGCTGCCTATATAATTAACAACGTAAATAATGTGCCAGTTGGACAAATATGATTGGAAATGGAGATGGAAATGGAATTTTACGTAAACACAGATATGCATGTCTATGCCTATGTGTGTGTGCGCGATGACTCTCGCGACCTGGAAGCGGGGCGTGTTTTTGATTGAGTTTTCTTTCTTGGTACGTTAGAAAATCAGTTTGTCTAATTCATATCTAGATGTTATTTAAGGATATCACATCTAAGCACCCACAAGTATATAATGTAGCAACAAGAAAAAAAAACTAGGAAAAGACCACAAATAGAGTGGACATCAACTTATATGTGACATAACTATGTCACATCTAGATGTGTCCTAGACAGACCCTTAAAAAATTGTCCGCCAGTTTTCGTTTCTTTCTTCCGGGAACACGCGTATTCTATTTAAAACCACTGCTATGGAGAGATTTTTTACTCCATTATAGCCTCTTGTTTGATAGAGTTTCTCGCGTCTCGCTCTCTCACCCTCTCCATATCAAAACAAGATGACAGTGTCCACTCTATCTCTCTCCTCACCGGTGGTCACAGATCCGGCCGAATCCCGTCCACTGCGGGAGGTGAGGAGGTGCAGCATTGACGTTGTCGCCGTTGGCGACGGAGAAAGCCGATGCGTACTATCCTCTCGGAGCTGGCGCTAGCGCGAACGAAGATCCTCCGCGCCCTTGTTCGCTGCCGTCGTGTGGGCAGATCCTGCCCGCCCGCCTAAACGACATCTCGCCCACCCGAGGTATAACTTCTTGTACTGGTCCAGCTCCCTAGGTCGCTGCGTGCGGGTTTTCTTTTATGCGACTACTCCCCAGCTCCCCATGCATAGTAGCTAGGGTTCATCGGCTGGTCCAACATCACCTACTAGTACTATTATAGAGGAAATGCCACTCAAAAAGTTGTCCTGATTTATGCCTCGGTGGAGGTATACATGTTGTTTCGACAAAAAGTACATGGTGGTTGTGCAGTCATTGTCCATATGGTGGTAGTACTATCACTGGTTAAATGAAGAAATGCCTTTTTCTCGGGTATCCTGGTTTAGTTCCCATTAAGATAATTATGATGCTTCTGTTTGTTGGTGTACTTTTTATTAATTCTTATTGACAATTGAGATGTCACTGCTAACCCTTTTTAATATTTTTGGAAACAACGATGCGTGTCTCCATACCCGGGCATGTCTTCCTCAATTTTAGTGGAACTGCACAAAATTGGATGGCTATTGTTGTTCCGCCTCACTGTCCTCTGCCACGTGGTTCTTCCTTCCTCGAGCTTGATTACTGAGAAGAAACAGACCACAGTGAGGATTTGTCGAACTTCTTAGGTGCCTGACCCAAACTTGATGCCAAATGGATGATGCATCACCACGATGACCTATCAATGCTCATGGTTGCGCCTCATGGTTGCGTCGGCTGGTGAAGCTGATCAATTTTCGACGAAAAATAAGCTATCTTCCATCAGTGCTCTTTGCTTGTTACGCACAAAGATGATATCCTTCGTCAGTTCACCTTGGTTGCATTGGAGACGCGGTCGTCTTTCACATTGGTGCAATTTTATCACACAATTGGCTATGAACCAAATGTTTCCTCGAAGAAGGATCGACGTTGGTTCTAAGAGCATAAGTTTTGTATTGATTTCTAAGCCTTCTCACAACTTTGTCTCCAGCTCCCCTGTAATTTTATTTGTCCAGCTATTAACTTTGATTTAAAAAATGGTGTGGACTAAAAACCCGGATGGACGTAGTAGCCCTCCATTTTTATTTACTCCGCATATTAGATTTGACTGAAGTCAAACTTTGTAATACTCTCAAACCTTTCCGATAATTGAAATTAAATGTCTTTATTTGTACACACTCTCACACGTTTCCGATAATTTGGCGCATGTGTGGTTGTTCACTTAAGGGAGGGTTGTGTACCACACGTGAAGGACAGGAAGTGCGGCCAGGACGCGTGGGCGTGGATCGTTAGTTCATCGGAAGTAGTACTAGTTTTCTTCACTGTACATTAAATAAAGAGTTTCGTTTCGTACTTACACTATTTAAAACGATGTTTATGGAGAGATTAAGAAAACCACTCCACTATATTTTAGCCATATACACGAGAGTACTATATGGACCCAGCTTCATTGACTTAGTGCACCTGCCTTTGGATTTACGACAGGTGGGCCCAAAATGTGGCTGGCTCACCTGTCATACAGCCAAAAGCAGGTGCAGTGAAGACACCGGAGCTCAGTCCGTACTACAGTAGTATATATATAAGCGGGAGCCTCAGCGCTTGTTCGCTAGGGTTTGCACTCTCCACACGCTCACCGCACTACATATATGTTACACGCTGGAGGCTCAGCGTTCATTTGCTAGGGTTTGCTATATTCACAGTCTCTCATCCTCTCTTCACCAGATCTAAACAAGACTGCGTTGGCCTCTTGTCTCTCTCTCCCCCCTCACAGCTGGAGAAGGAGGCGTCTGTATCCCGTCGCACCGGGAGGGGGGGGAGGTGCAGCGTTCACTCTATCGCCTTCGGCGAGGGAGGAAATCCACTGCCGGCTGTGCTGTTCTCTTTCTGTAGGATCGAAAGTATGTCTAGAGGGGGGGTGATTAGACTACTTGACCAAATAAAAACTTAACCTTTTCCCAATTTTAGTTCTTGGCAGATTTTAGCTATTGTAGGACAAGTCAAGCAATTATCACACAATTCAAGCAAGCATGCAAAGAGTATATTGGCAGGGGAAAGTAAAGCATACAACTTGCAAGAATGTAAAGGGAAGGGTTTTGGAGAATTCAAACGCAATTGGAGACACGGATGTTTTTCCCGTGGTTCGGATAGGTGGTGCTACCTACATCCACGTTGATGGAGACTTCAACCAACGAAGGGTAACGGTCGCGCGAGTCCACGGAGGGCTCCACCCACGAAGGGTCCACGAAGTAGCAACCTTGTCTATCCCACCATGGCCATCGCCCATGAAGGACTTGCCTCACTAGCGGTAGATCTTCACGAAGTAGGCGATCTCCTTGCCCTTACAAACTCCTTGGTTCAACTCCACAATCTTGTCGGAGGCTCCCAAGTGACACCTAGCCAATCTAGGAGACACCACTCTCCAAGAAGTAACAAATGGTGTGTAGGTAATGAACTCCTTGCTCTTGTGCTTCAAATGATAGTCTCCCCAACACTCAACTCTCTCTCATAGGATTTGGATTTTGTGGAAAGAAGATTTGAGTGGAAAGCAACTTGGGGAAGGCTAGAGATCAAGATTCATATGGTAGGAATGGAATATCTTGGTCTCAACACATGAGTAGGTAGTTCTCTCTCAGAAATAGGATGCTGGAAGTGTAGGCTTAGTCTGATGGCTCTCTCCACGAATGAAGAGGAGGTGGAGGGGTATATATAGCCTCCACACAAAATCCAACCGTTACACACAGTTTTCCAATCTCGGTGGGAACGAATCAACAAACTCGGTCGGACCGAAAAGGTAAACCTAGTGACCGTTAGAGATTTTCGGTGGGACTGACATGCAACTCGGTAGGACCGATATGGTTAGGGTTTGGGCATAACGTAATCTCGGTGAGACCGATTACACAAACTCGGTGAGACCGAGTTTGGTAATAAGCTAACCAGAGAGTTGGTCAGGTAAACTCGGTGGGACCGATTTGCTCTTTCGGTGAGACCGAAAAGTTACAAAAAGGAAATGGAGAGTTTACACTGCAATCTCGGTGGGACCGATTCGCTCTTTCGGTGAGACCGAAAAGTTACGAAAGGGAAACAGAGAGTTTGCAATCCCATCTCGGTGAGACCGAGATCCCTATCGGTAGAACCGAATTGCTAGGGTTTGGCATTGGCTTATGAAAAGTGAAACTCGGTGGCGCCGGATAGAAAGAATCGGTAGGACCGAGTTTGGCTTAGGGTTTAGGTCATATGTGGATATGGGAAAGTAGTTGAGGGTTTTGGAGCATATCACTAAGCACATGAAGCAAGAGGCTCATTAAGCAACACCTCATCCCTCCTTGATAGTATTGGCTTTTCCTAAAGACTCAATGTGATCTTGGATCACTAAAATATAAAATGAAGAGTCTTGAGCTTTTGAGCTTGAGCCAATCCTTTGTCCTTAGCATTTTGAGGGTTCCACTTTCACGTCCATGCCATGCCAATCATTGAGCTTTCCTAAAATAGTCATCTTGGAATAGCATTAGCTCAATGAGCTATATGTTGTTATGAATTACCAAAACCACCTAGGGATAGTTGCACTTTCACTTTCACCCAGCGCCTGTGCGGGAGGGCCACCGACCCCTTATTCCTCGCTGTCGTACGTACTAAGGGTAGATCCGGCCTCCCGCCGCACGCCTTGCCACATCCCGACGACCCTAAGGTATAAGTTTCTTTGAAACAGTCGTTGCTCTAGCTGCATGTGGATCTTTTTCGATTTGTAGTTGAATCTAGGTCTTGGTTCAAAGTGGAAAGAAGGGTGCGGTGGGCTGGAACAAGAATCTAGGACGTGGATCAATGAGGAAAGGAGGGGCGGAAAGTAGTATATACTGGCTATCCAGCCTCTTTGTAGGTCGAAAAGGGAAAAAGGGGGTAACCCAGTACACACATCTGTAAGGAACCGATCTCTTTGTTGAAAAGGGAAAGAAACTGGGGGGTTGGGTAGTTTGTGCACGACTAGATTTGCTGCCCTCACATAGGAAGAAGGTTCAAAGAGAACAAATATGGGACCAGCGCATATATGCTGCTTGGCTACATACTCTGCATCACCCAATTATACGTGTGGACGCACATGGTGCTGGCATGTCCCATGCAGCTATTTTGCTGTTGTTAATCTCATAATTAACTACTGATCTGTTTTAAAAGAATTTCTCTGTTAATATGAATCAATGCAACCGTGTTAGAAATGCTACTATCCTATACTTTGTTTTCCATCAAGATAAGGTAGATGCTTCTTTTTGTGGCCGCATGTTTCATCCTCCTTTATTGGCCAGTAATTGTTTTCTTTTTTGCCTCTTAAAACAGGGATATCTATTCAACTTGTTGCTATAGAAAACTTAAATGTCACACCGGCAACTTTGCTTGATTTCAGTGCAGCTACACAAAACTTGATTGGATTTCCTATTCGTGTTGGTAGATTCGTATTTTATGTTGGTCGTCTCATGAAAGGTCAGTACAGGCCTTCATCCACATGATTGTGCAGTGTGCTTTGAGATGTTGTGCTACTTGTATTGGTACTATTTTAAATAAATGATGAATTGAAGCTATTGTATTGCTGTCTTTTCCAATTAAGTAGTGAACAAAAATGGGACCAACCCAGACATGATGCTTGTTGCTTTGTTACAACAAATTCAGCATCACTCCCTTTATAAGCTAGTAATTGGTGCCACTCTCAGAATTAACTACTAAATCTTATTTCAAAACTACAACACTTGTTAGGGATTAGCGGGATTACCATTTTTGTGGCCGCATGTTTCATCCTCCTTCATTACCCAGTAATTGATTCCTTTTTTGCCTCTGTTTATACAGGGATATCTATTCAACTTGTTGCTATTGTGACATTTTGCTTTGCTACGCGAAACACTTTGCTTGATTTCAGTGCAACTGCACAAAACGAGATTGGATTTCCTATTCATGTTGGCAGATTCGTATGTGATCTTGTGTGCGTCATGACAGGTTGGTACTTGCCTTCATCCACATGATCGTGCAGTGTGTTTTGAGATGTTGTGCTACTTGTATTGGTACTGTTTTAAATAAATGATGAATTGAAGCTATTGTATTGCTGTCTTTTCCCATTAAGTAGTGAACAAAAATGGGACCAACCCAGACATGATTCTTGTTGCTTTGTTACAACAAACTCAGCATCACCCCCTTTATAAGCCAGTAATTGATGCCACTCTCAGAATTAACTACTGAATCTTATTTCAAAACTGCAACACTTGTTAGGGATTGGCGGGATTACCATTTTTGTGCCCTCATGTTTCATCCACCTTTATTAGCTAGTAATTGATTCCTTTTTTTGCCTCTATTTATACAGGGATATCTATTCAACTTGTTGGTATTGCGACATTTTGCTTCGCTACGCGAAACACTTTACTTGATTTCAGTGCAACTGCACAAAACGAGATTGGATTTCCTATTCGTATTGGCAGATTCGTATTATATCATTGTCGGTCTCATGAAAGGTCAGTACAGGCCTTCATCCACATGATTGTGCAGTGTGCTTTGAGATGTTGTGCTACTTGTATTGGTACTGTTTTAAATAAATGTTGAATTGAAGCTATTGTATTGCTGTCTATTCCCATTAAGTAGTGAACAAAAATGGAACCAACCCAGACATGATGCTTGTTGCTTTGTTACAACAAACTCTGCATCACCCCCCTTTATAAGTAGATGGAAGCACATACTGTTGTTGCGCCCACTCTACCCTGGAACTGAATCTTAGTTCAAAACTACAAACACTTGTTAGGGATCGGCAGGAGTACCATTTCTGTTAGGGATTGGCCGGAGTACATGTTTAAGAAATGTATTGTTCAGATAATGTCTCTGTTATTATATATCAATTACAGACTTACAATGTTTACAAATGGTACTATCCTGCTTTGTAGTTCTTTCTACATGTTTAACCAAGGTATTGTTAAGATAATGTCTCTATTAAAATGAATCACTCGCATTGTTTTAGGAATGATACTTTTCTGCTTTTTCATTCTTTATACATCTTGAAACAAGGAATTGTTAAGATAATGTCTCAGTTAATATGAATGAATCACACTGATTGAGAATTGCTACTCTCCTGCTTTGTTTCCCATTAAGATAAGGTAGATCAGTAGATGTTTTTCTTCTGGGAGTACAAGTCATCAACCGTTATTTCTCAGTAATTGTTTCCCTTATACCTTTTGTTGTTTACAGGGATATCAAAATTAAAGCTCGGTTTTATTCCGACTTCGATTTTAGTTCAACTGCACAAAAGGAGCCAATGTGTCCAAGGCAAACTGCTACATTACTGGGTCCAGTTGGTCGTTCCACTTTGTAGAAAGAAGTAGTCATTGTTTGCGCTACATTGAAGAAGGAATGACCGAGAAGCTTTACAGAGTATTAGGCCTTCCACTATGTAGGCCAAAAGAGGTGCCAATTTCACCTTTTCTTAGTTCGGCACCGAATCCCTCCATTGCTACAGCCGGTGCCATAAATATTAGACAACGGTGACATGACTAGTCTGCAGAGACCATTGGCAACTTAACAACACATGGAGTGCCCTGGGCAAGAAGTGCCCAAACAAGTACAAGAAGCGACAGGACTCGACGATCATAGGCATTACATATTTTGAATCGGAAGAGCTTGTCAAAGTTTAATCATTGATGTTAGCAAGAAGCGACAGGACTCCACAATCATAGGCATTACATATTTTGAATGGGAAAAGCTTGTCAAAGTTTAATCATTGATGTTAGCAAGAACACGTTAGTTTAATATATTGGAATTGGAAAACCTTGTCAAAATTTGCTCATTGATGTTAGCCAGAAGACATGCATTTGATATTTTTGAGTGGGACGCCCTTGCTGTGAGCAGTGTCGAGTGTTTTTTCCTATTCCTGTGTTCAGTTTAGAAGTAAATAGTTACTCTGCTGAGATATTCCTGTGTTAAGAGTTTGTTCTGAATATTGTCTATGTAATGCCAGGCCTTGTGTTTGATTGGAAAGTTGAGCTTGGAATGTTGTCGCATGCGGCATCATGAGCTGTTCACTGTGCCTCCTAAGAATAATGCTTCGTATTGTTTTGCATGTCGATCTAATGCCAGTGATTTGCTTGTTAAGAAGATCATCCTCTTTTGTTGTTTCCGTTCTTAAGAAGTTCATCGTCTGATGTTTCATTCATAGCCTATACGACAAGTCGGGTAGGTTAGACGTCAAACCATATGATCTTTCGACCAACTCATGATATTAGGCCGTGATTGGATCGTCGTTTTCCAACCAAAACCGCTTGTAAAACTGACGCTTGTAAATTAAAGCAGATGGTCTCGGGCGAAGGCGCTTGGTTGGTCGATTTTGACTAGTAAAATATCGGAAGTACTTGACACACAATAAAAATGTTGAACGACACTCGAACGATTGCTAATCCAGCCGTTAGTTGCTGTTTCAGCCTTGCCCATGGATGGCATGATACGCACGTCATGCATGTATCGTCTGTTAATGTCGTCCATATAGCAGTGCTCGTAAAATATACACTGGTCTCTCAAATTACACGCGTAACTCGCCGGTTTTACTTACAGACCTCGGGCCCTCAGTTTCATTACGCCTGTATTTTACGCGTTGTTTTCGATGACGAGAAAATACACTTGTATGTTAATACACGTTTGAAATAAACCAGAGCTCCCAAGCACGGCCTTGCCATTTCATGCTGTCTCAGTTTCTCGAAGGTGCTCATAGGTGTCCGATGATCCTGGCTTCCTGAATGAGTAGCGGGCGCTGTATCAGACCATCTGTAGGGCCCGTGAGGCCCTCTCCATTGTCCTTCGAGTTGTTGTGCTCGCCGTGGCGCCGAGCATTGTTAAGATCGTCAACGAACATGAGGATTCAGGAGATGACTTTATTTTGACTGGATGACACTAGGGACCCACTAGGGCCATACTCATACGTATGCAAGTGCCTCCTTATTATGTACAACTATATTTTTTTTTTGCTTTCTCCTGGTTTCTTGACATCATGGTCCCACACCATTGTCAACTTATGTAGTCAATATAAACGAGAGAATTGCACAAGGTGCGGCCGACAGCTGGGACCAAGCAGCTTGAGGAGTATTTGTGTTTTTGAGGCGTGAGCACTGCAGAGTTTTTCTTGGTGATGATTTCGTTGTTGTTAAGAGGAGAGCAGGGTATTAACTGGGCGGGCTGTGGCCCGTCTAGCCCAGGCCAGATATCCAGCCCAGATAATAATTTTTTCAAGATGAAAATGGCTAGCCCAGCTATACGTCTTTTTGAGGAATACCCAAGCAAGGTCAATTTGTTATTCTCTGCCCCGCTGGGCTGCAAATCTTTCCTCGGAGGGATGCATTAGGCTTAACAGGAAAGTGGGCTTTAAAAAATAATAAATGGGATGTAATTATAAATACTGGGCAGTAACTATAAAAAATGCACCAAACACGAAATTAGTTTATAAAATATTATTTATGGATTTTGAAAATCTTAAATTTTCATTGTTGCACGTGCAATGTTTCGTTGGATTTTTACATAATACAAATTTATATTTAATCTGACTAGAAATTTTGGGATAAAAATATTTTGGAGCCCATCAAAATGTGGGAAATTTTATTGAATTCTGTCTTCAACGGTTGGTTGAAATTGTTAATCATTGTCCTAGCTAGAAAATGGGCTGTACTTTTAACAAACTGTAAATGGGCTGTTGTAAATTCCATTATAATTCCAAAATGGGCTGTACATTCTTACAAAATGCAAATGGGCTATAAGTTCTCTGCCACACACTTGTGGGCCTACTAAGTGATGCGTACCCTAAAAAAAATAAGTTGACGCGTATACAAGGCTTTGCCAACTTATTATAGTCAACACACGGTTCTAGCAGCAGTGGCCGTTGGATGTCTATCCAACGGATGTCGTGCTTCTTCTTCAATCTCAGATATTCTTAGCTTCGGCCGCCCAAAAAATGATTCCCCCCTGACATCCGGGGCGCACCGTTTCGGAGGCTGACCTGTGGGCCTACTAAGTTGGGGCGTACCAAGGGCTTTGTTAACTTAGTGAATAATAAACGTTTCTAGCTTCTGTGATCGTACGATGTCCATCCAATGGCCGTAGTGCTTCTTCAACCTCTGATCTTCTTGGTCCAGCCACCCAAAGCAGCGCCGGTCGTCCCGCCTGCTCCTGCCTCCCGTGGCCGGCTGTGCTGCCGTGGAGGCCTCACCGCCCCCATACTACTCCCACAGCTGGCCAGGCCATCCCTCCACTCACCCACACCCCCTGTTATTCTGTAGCGACGGCAGCCTCACACCGCAACCGAACCAGTGAACCCTCGTACTCCTCTCCACAAGGGCTTCCACTGCTGCGTCTTCCCCGGCTCCGCGTCCTCCCCTTCCTAGGCCTCGCCATCTTCCAGACCACCGCCCTAGTGCTCTCGGCGCGGCGTGGTCAACGTGGTCAACAACTGTCGGTGTCAAAACCGGAGGATCTTGGGTAGGGGGTCCCGAATTGTGCGTCTAGGCCGGATGGTAACAGGAGGCAGGGGACACGAAGTTTTACCCAGGTTTGGGCCCTCTCGATGGAGGTAAAACCCTACATCCTGCTTGATTAATATTGATGATATGGGTAATACAAGAGTTGATCTACCACGAGATCAGAGAGGCTAAACCCTAGAAGCTAGCCTATGGTATGATTGTTGATGTGTATGTTGTCCTACGGACTAGAACCCTCCAATTTATATAGACACCGGATAGGGTTAGGGTTACATAGAGTCGGTTACAATGGTAGGAGATCTGAACATCCGTATCGCCAAGCTTGCCTTCCACGCCAAGGAAAGTCCCTTCCGGACACGGGACGAAGTCTTCAATCTTGTGTCTTCATAGTCCAGGAGTCCGACCGAAGGTATAGTTCGGCTATCTGAACACCCCCTAATCCAGGACTCCCTCAGTAGCCCTCGAACCAGGCTTCAATGACGATGAGTCCGGTGCACAGATTGTCCTCGGCATTGCAAGGCGGGTTCTCCTCCAAATTCTGGGTACCTGTTTGAATAAAGTCCGGTTTCTTGTAGATGTTGCGCTCCTTGGCTTCTACGCCCAATAATGGCCGTTTTCCACGTGTCAAACGAATATGAAAAGTTTGAGTGTTTTTACGTTCACACCCCTAGCCGTGTAAATGAGCTTCCCTTTTTAAGGGACAAGGATTTAGATCCAATCCACACCTTCTCCCCTCCACGAGTGTTCATCAGAGCGCATCCGACAAAGATCCATTCCACCATGGCCAGCCGCCGCAACTCCTCCTCTCGCCCTCCTAGCCCTAAGCCTGGATATTGGGAGAGATGTTCTACTCCACATAGCGAGCTAGTGACGCTTCAGACCAAGGGATTTCTCCCCCCGGCCTATATGGTCCCGATCTGAGCCGGTCTTGCTGCCTACAATGGCGGAGAGCAAGCAGAGAATGCCCCTAATCCATCCAAAGGAGAGTGGGTGTGCCATGTTCCTTACTTAATAAGGGGGCTCGGATTTCCCATCCACCCGTTTCTCCGGGGGTTGTTGGAGTTCTACGGCCTCCAGCTACATCATCTCACGCCTGCCTCAGTATTGCATATCGCGGGCTTTGTAGCCCTCTGCGAGCTGTTCTTGGGCATTGAAGCTCATTTCGAACTGTGGAAGGAGCTATTTTGCCTCGTGCCCCGTTCCAAGAAAGGGTCAATGTATCAAGTGGGCGGAGCCGAAGTATGGCGCATCGCCGGGACCGGATATCTGTCCGGAACCCCAAAGAAGGCGTCCGAAGACTGGCCCTCAGAATGGTTCTATATAGAAGACGTCCCGCTGCCGGATCCTGTCCGGATCGGCCTCCCAGAGTTCGATAGTGCTCCTTTAAAGAAGCGCTTAAGCTGGCGTCCACAGAGCCCTCAAAGGGAAAGTGACAGGGACATCGTTTATCTCATGGGCCGAATAAGATTGTTGGCCCATTCCAGACTAACCATGGTCGGAGTTATGGCCGAATGCATCATGCGGGGGGTGCAGCCGCTTCAGTACAGAAGCCACCCCATGTGGGATTTCAACGGGGAGGACGACGCCACCCGCTACGGCCGTAAAGGGACAGATTCAGTTGCCGTTCTATTAAAGATCTTGTCCACTTTGTACAAGGGAGAAGAGGAGGAATTTCTCCGCGTCAACCCACAGGGTGCACTAATGGAATCAGCTAGTTTGCCATCTGCCAGTTCTTTGCCGTCGGCTAGCGGACGGCAAAGAAGCTCTTTGCCATCAGCTTCCAAAACGCAGACGGCAAAGAACTGGCTGATGGTAAAGACAAAGTTTGCCATCAGCCAGTTCTTTGCCATCTGCTAGCGGACGGCAAAGATCTTTGGCGGACGGCAAAGGTTGGCGGACGGCAAAGAGGGAGGCCCCACGTAACGTTAACGGGGCCGCGCCCCACACCCTCCTCTCTCTCTCCCACCTCCACCGCCCCGTCGCACCACGCCCCGCCGCCGCCCCAGCGCCCCCCGCCCCCGTCGCCCCACCACCCCGCCGCCGCCCCGGCGCCCCGGCACCTCCGCGCCCCGCCGCCCCGGCCGGGCCCGGCGTCGCCGCCCCAGGCCTCCCCGCCCCCCTCCTCCGCCGCCCCAGGCCGCCCCGCCCCGCTCCTCCGCCGCCCCAGGCCGCACCGCCCCCCTCCTCCACCCTGCAGGTGAGGCTCTTCTTCCTTTTTTTCCTTTTTTCTGTTTTTTTAGTTTTAGGTTTATGTTTAGTTTAGATTTAGTTTTAGTTTTAGGATTAGTTTTAGGTTTATAGGTTTAGTTTTAGTTTAGTTTTAGGTTTAGATTTAGTTTTTTTCTTTTTCTGTTTTTTTAGTTTTAGTTTTAGGTTTAGTTTAGTTTTAGGAAAGAAGAAAAAGAGAAAAAGAGGAGATCAGGAGAAGAAGAAGAAGAGGAGGAGGAGAAGAAAAAAGAAGAAGAGGAAGAAGAAGAAGAAAAAAGAGGAGAGGAGGAGAAGAAGAAGAGGAAAAAGGAAAGGAGGAAGAAGAAGAAGAAAAAAGAGGAGAGGAGGAGAAGAAGAAGAGGAAAAAGGAAAGGAGGAAGAAGAAGAAGAAAAAAGAGGAGAGGAGGAGAAGAAGAAGAGGAAAAAGGAAAGGAGGAAGAAGAAGAAAGACCCCGACACCCCGACCCCCAAGCCTGACCCGACACCCCGACCCCGACCCCGACACCCCGACCCCGACCCGACACGGTACCCAGACCCCGACCCGGCCACCCCGACACGACACCCCGACCCCGAGACCCCGACCCCGACACCCCGACCCCACCCCGACCCCGACCCCGACACCCCGACCCTGACCCCGACACCCCAAGCCTGACCCGACACTCCGACCCCGACACCCCGACCCCCCGAGCCTGACCCGGCACCCCGACCCCGAGCCTGACCCGACACCCTGACCCCGACACCACACCCCGACCCCGAAACAACACCCCGACACCGACACGGCACTACCCCGACATCGACACGACACCCCGACCCCCCGACCCTGAAACAGTACCCCGACCCCGACACGGCACCCCGACACCGACAGGACACCCCGACCACCGACACCTCCCGTAAATGTGTTCTTTGGCCTTCCAGAGGCCGACGGGGTCATATATTTGTGAATTATTAGTTAGGTCATATATTTTTCGATTTTGTTATGAAAAACATCATATATAATTGTGTTGATCGTGTAGTTTTAAATGTGCAGTTGTTTCATCGCTGCGAGGTTTGGTGTTCGACGACCTCGCCGTGCGTTTGACGAGCTCTGCCCCTTCGTTCGTGGGTGAGCACAAATGACAAGTCCTCCTCCCCCATTAATTATTTGATCTATTCCGATGAAATTTGATAGCTAGCTATGTATGTGTCTTGAATCATCAGTATGCGTAACCAATATGTGTCTCCCGTTCGAAAGCATGATAGTTATAAATATGCATGCATTTGCATATATATAACCTTGATTCTTTCGAATTGTCCAACGCTATCCATGGACAGCCCGAGTATGTGTAGATTGGGTTCGTTTTCCCATATGCTTTGCTCCGGATCCGACGCATATATTTCGTCAGTGCCTCCCCTGTTGTTCTCTGGGTACACATCCTCTCTGTTTATTGCAGAGACGTGTATCAGGAGAACAGCGGGGAGGTGCTGCCGAAATTTTGCGTCGGATCCGGAGCATAGCATGGGAAAATAAACCCAATCTACACATACACGGGTGGGATTAGGACCTATCATTACCTATTAGAGTGTAGGTTGCATGGACATAATAAAATTGACAAAGTAGATCAACTGATGAATATATACATGGTGAATTACATATATAATTGTTGTGTGTCCAGTAGCTCTGAAAGTCAAGATGAGTGACCGTGCTTGGATGTATACCGGTCACACTGGTCAGAACAAATGGAGCGCTGAATGGTTCACAAAAACTAAGGGGTTTGTGCAAGCCGCATTTGCAAATGGCCAAAAGAAAACCTGGTGCCCCTGTTTCCGGTGCGGCAATTGGGAAAAGAAGACAGAGGCTGAAATGGGCAAACACCTGCAGAAGAGTGGTTTTACGCCCGATTATACGGTGTGGACATTTCATGGTGAGTCTGCCCAACGTGACCGAGCTGAGGTGGATCGTCGTCGCACCGACGAGCATGGTACCGGGATGGAAAACATGGTGCAAGGCTATGATGATGCTCGGGATTCGGACGAGGAGATGGAGGAATCTGCAAAGGCCTTCAATGAAATGTTGGAGTCTTCGAAACGTCCGCTCCACGAGCACACTGAGCTTTGTCAGTTGGATGCCATCTCACAAGTAATGGCTCTGAAGGCTCAGTTCAACTTGGGCAGAGAATGCTATGACGCAATTATGACAGCATTTGGACGCTTTCTACCCGAAGGCCATGTAATGCCTGCAAACCTGTACCAGTCAGACAAAATCCTCCGTGCACTGAAGATGCCCTATGAGAAGATACATGCCTGTGAGAAAGGATGTGCCTTATTTAGGCTTGACTATGCGGACTTGAACTATTGTCCCATTTGCAAGTCTTCCAGGTATATTCGTGGTAGACAACGGTATGGGTGAGAAGACACAGACCAAAATCCCCGTTACTGTTCTTCGGTATATGCCAATCGTACCAAGACTTCAACGTCTTTTCATGGTCGAAGAGACGGCCAGACAGATGACATGGCACAAAACAGGCAAAAGAACCGAACTAGATGCAGATGGGAATCTGATGATGGTACACACATCGGATGGTGTTGCGTGGAAAAAGTTTGATGAATTACATGCTGACAAAGCGGCAGATCCGAGGCATCCTCGAGTCGGCATCAGCACGGATGGGTTCAGTGTGTTTGGTATGACGGCAGCCCAATACAGTTGTTGGCCCGTATTTGTCTTTCCACTCAATCTCCCCCCCGGACAGATTATGCAAAGAAAGAACATTTCCCTGACGTTGATAATTCCAGGACCCAACTATCCGGGCAAAAATATGAATGTGTACATGCAGCCGCTTAAGGACGAATTGCAAGAAGCCTGGGATAATGGGTTCAAGACATACGACGCCTTTAGCAAACGGAACTTCATAATGCGTGTCTGGTACATGTACTCGACGCATGACTTGCCGGCGTATGCGCTATTCGTTGGCTGGTGTGTGCATGGAAGGTTCCCGTGCCCCACATGCAAGGGAGCTCTTGAGTTTCGTTGGCTTCAGGCCGGTCGCAAGTTTTCTTGCTTCGACATGCATAGACAGTTCCTGGATCCTCGCCATAAGTTCAGGAAAGACAAGAAGAACTTCATCAGGGGTAGAGTTGTCAAAAACTCTGCACCACCTGCATTGACAGGCCAACAGACCCTGGATCAGTTAAACGCTCTCGAGCCAGATCCACAACGTCCAGGGTACTTCAAGGGGTATAATACTAAGCACGCGTGGACTCACAAAACATGCTTATGGGATCTGCCTTACTTCAAAGACCTCCTTTGCCCACACAACATCGACGTGATGCACACTGAGAAGAATATCGCCGAGGCACTTTTTGGTACATTGTTCGGCATAGATGGGAAGTCAAAGGATAATACTAAGGCTAGAGTCGATCTGGAGGCGCTATGTGATAGGCCGTTACAAAACATGAAAGAACCGAAAGGAAAGCAGAACTGGACGAAGCCAAAGGCATGGTTCAATCTTGGAAGGCCAGCTATGAGGGAAATTCTCTTGTGGGTGCAACAGCAGTTGATGTTCCCCGATGGGTATGCAGCGAATCTAAAGAGGGGAGCGAATCTTGATAAACTGAAGATATTTGGTCTCAAGAGTCATGATTGGCACATATGGATTGAGCGGGTAATGCCGGTGATGTTGCGTGGCTTCATCCCTGAGGATGAATGGCTAGTACTGGCAGAACTCAGCTATTTCTTCCGTGTTCTTTGTGCGAAAGAACTATACGCCTGGCGTGCTAGAAGAAATGGAGAAGAGTTGGCGCCGGAGTTGATCTGCAAGTTAGAGAAGATCTTTCCACCGGGCTTCTTTAATCCAATGCAGCATTTGATTTTGCATCTCCCGACCGAGGCAAGATTGGGGGGGCGCGTGCAAAATCGTTGGTGCTACCCAACTGAGAGGATGCAGAAGACGCTTCGAGAAAAATGTAAAAATAAACGTAGAATTGAAGCATCGATGGCTGAGGCATTCATCACAGAGGAGGCGGCAAACTTCGTAACAGCGCACTACGAAGCCAAAAATCGTCATTTGCATAATCCGAAGCCTCGGTACAATGCTGACGAGCCTAAAAAGGGTGGATCCAACCTCAGCCTATTCAAAGGGAATCTCGCACCAGCTAGTGTTTCACATCCAGTATCTTTGGATAACGAAGAATGGCGGACCATTTCGTTGTATATCTTCAACAACCTGATAGAAGTGCGGCCGTACATCGAGTAAGTTCTCGGTACATTGTTTCGCAACTTCTATTTCCTTTGAACTACTCTTATTCCTGGATATGTCATACAGTCGATACGTCACCATATTCTCGTATGGAGCGGAGATCCAAAAGGATTCCGTCGAAGAGTATGAGCTTCTCGCAAAGCAAGGAGGTGGCTATCCCGGTTTCATCTCTTGGTTCAAACAAACGGTAATTTCTATTAGACAATTTCATATCATTCGCTAATTTGTGCATAATGCAACAATCCTTTCATATTAAACTTGTAGGCTAATTCAGAGTCTATGGACGCCGAATTGAGACAAGTCGCTAATGGTTTTGACTATAAGGTCCGTTCATTTGACAAGTACGACATCAACGGGTATCGCTTTCGTACCTATGGCAAAGAGCTATCTATGGCCGACCGAAAGTCAACAAATTGTTGTGTATCTGCTATCGGCGAAGGAGGTACCGAGTATTATGGGAGAGTTGAAGCAATTTATGAACTTCTGTTCTATGGTGAAAATCCACCGAATGTCGTAGTCTTCAAATGTTATTGGTTTCAGCCGAAGGAGACTAGAAGGACTCATGAACATGTAGGGCTAGTTGAAATCAACCAAAGCACTCATTTAGATGTTCCTGATGTCTATATTATGGCTCAACAGGCGACCCAAGTATTCTATCTACCGTGGGCCTGCCAAACTAATCCAAATCTGAAAGGTTGGGATGTCGTTTATGAAGTGCCGCCACGTGCTAGACTTTCTCCCCCAAAGGAAGAGGATTATGAACCTCACATTAACCCAGACACATATGAAGGAGAATTCTTCCAAGAGACATGTCTTTCCAAAAAGCGTTTCAAGAACCGCTATACTTCACCCCAAAACATTGAAGTAGACAGCGACAATGAATCCGACATCACCCCAGAGGAGGAACAAGAAGAGCCGGAACAAGAAGAGGTTACTGCTGCGGATGACCTGTCAATGCTTGACCGATTACGTCAAGGTGGCCTTGCACATGTTGATGCCAATGAACCCTATGAGCCCGTCATTGATTATAGTGATGATGATGATTATGCATTTGTTGATGATACTGATCGAGATTATTAGTAGTGTCAGGTATTACATTTTTTTATGTTGTACTTGATGATGATACACTTAAGTGATACACATATTATTATTCATGTCGGTCTTTTTTTATGTTGTACTAATTTCGTTTACGGTTTGTCATGGCAGGTGTTGAAATATGGTGGGCGCTGGTCGGGAGCGTGGTCTGAGGTCTTCCATTCCAGACGCACCTCTCCGCCGAGCGTTGCTGGATAGTATGGCCACACCGCCGGGCCCTTCTTCGTCGACCGCGGTGCCCAGCAGGGGACGAGCTCGAGGTAGGAAGAGAGGAGGTGGGGCACGTGGTCGTGGGAGAGGAGGTAGGGCTACGGCGCCTTCCTCACCGCCACCCCCGGCTGTTTCACCCGAGCACGTGACTGCAGGGGTTGGGACCACCATCATAGTGTCCGCCGGCCCAACTCCGTCCTTGGAGTTCTTTGCCGGCAAAACTTCCCGGGGTTTGTCACGTTGCCTGGTGAGGGTTGGCTTACAGAGCTTGGATTGAGCTGGGAGCACTACGTGGCTGCCCCGGCCCCGCCGGATGAGATTATCGACGGTGTCGTGTGCGACACGAGGGCAGACATGGTGATCAGAAAGTTTTGGGTAATTTCTCCTTTACACATTTAAAAATCTTCAACTAGCTAGTTATTAATTGTACTAATCAATATTGTCTCATTTGATTGCAGACATTCTACAGGTGTGAGGAGGGATACGAGGAGGACGCGGCACATGTTATCGAGAACGTCTGCAAGCGCCTACTCCAGAACTTACGGCACGAGGCTCGGGTGCAGGCTGTTCGAGACTACTACGCCTTGCGTGGTATCAAGAAGACCAAGCCGGCGTGCCGCGATAAGTTCCTGAGTAAGGAGCAGTACATGAAGGTAATTCTTAAGGCCTTCTCTACTTAAGTTCCTTCATTTAGTAATTCTTAGCCGTAGCGCTCAAGTTTCTATTTGCTAACTTAGGCGCCTCCGAGATGGTGTGCGGATCGGATGGATTGTTGGGAGGTGTTGGTCGATGAGTGGTGCTCTCCACAATGGCTAGCCCTCCACAACGAGGCCAAGGACAAACGTGCCCAAATGGAAGGTGTGCCACACCATCAAGGCAGCTCCAACTTATATCAGTTCGGGCGCAACTGGGTATGTGGTTTGCTTCATGATTCATGCAATTCATTCATCATGCTAGCTTGAGCCCTTTAATTACTAATTTTCATTGTTTCTCTCTTTCAGGCACGCTACAATAAGGCGGATAAGGTGCCAGAGGTGTACAACCTGTATGCCATGGCCCACACTGCCTCTTTCAAGAAAGTCAAGGCTTTCTCTCAGTCTGACCTCGATGATGCAAACAACTTCACCAACATCTCCTCCCACAACAAGCTCGTGAGATATAGAGATGAGGGGAAGGCGAGGAAAGGGGAGGAATTTAACCCGAGCCAGGGTCCCATTGATCCAGAGCTGTTGAAGATATCTGGTGGCGGGAGGTCCCATGGCTCCATAGCCATTGGAGATGGACTTATCCGTTGTCCTAGCACTCTCCCGGAGATCAAGGCGCGCCAGTCGAGCTCCGCTCCTGAGATAAGGCCTCGTGAACGGCCAGTGCAACTCGCCATCAAGGTTAGTGATACGTACTCAGTTATCTTTCTCCATTACATTCTGTGCGCTTCCATCAATGATTACAAATGGTCATGTGAGTGGTGTTGCAGGCTGCTATACAGAGTAAGAGAGATAGAACGGAGAAACTTCTGGCGGAGGCGGCGGAGAGGCAGCGGGAGTTGGAGGAGAGGACGACAAAGATGATGGAGGAGGAGAGGGCACGGAATGACATGCAGGCAAGGGCCATGTACGAGCTCCTTGTGGTAAGTTTCTTCTGCAGATTAGCCAAAACATTCATGTAGTGTTTGTCTCATTACTAACTAGTATGACTGAGTCGTCAAAACCAAATGTGCAGTCTGTGTGCGAGAGGACAGGTCAGACCGCTCCGCCGATGCCAGTGATTGCTCCTGGGACCACGGTGAGTTTTATTGAATGGACATTACTTGCTAGTCTTAACATTTGAGTGTCATCATGCTAACAAGACATTGGAAATGATCTTTGGTGCAGCGTAACTCCACACAAGCATCGCACGATCCTTCTCCAGCTACCGACACGAGCCACCCCGATCCTACACCTCCTACATCTTTGTAAGTTTATCTAGTGTTTTGCTTAACACATGCATAAAGACCTAGACTTAGCTTTATTTCCTCCAATGCTTACCATAATGACCTAGACTTAGCTTCTTCACCTCCAAAATGACTTAATAAGCTTACTAACCTCCAAAACCATCCATTTTACCTAAGTTAGCTCTAAAACAATCTGTACTTAGCTTACTTATGTCAAAAATTGCATAATTAGCTTAGTTAGCTTATAGACGATCCATTTTACCTAAGTTAGCTCTAAAATGACCCATTTTACCTAGGTTAGCTTATAAATGATCCAGTTCATCCAAGTTAGCTCAAAAATGACCCATTTTACCTAGATTAGCTCCTAAATGATCCATTTTACCTACGTTAGCTTTAAAATGACCCATTTCACCTAGGTTAACTCCAAAATGACCAATCTTACCTAGGTTATCTCATAAACGATCCATTTCAACTAATTTAGCTCATAAACGATCCATTTCACCTAGGTTACCTAAAAAACGATCCATTTCACCTAAATTAGCTCTTAAATGATCCATTTCACCTAAGTTAGCTCAAAAACGATCCATTTCAACTAAGTTAGCTCATAAATGATCCATTTCACCTAAGTTAGCTAAAAAACGATCCATTTCACCTTAGTTACCTCAAAAATGATCCATTTCACCTTAGCTAGCTCATAAACGACCCATTTCAACTAAGTTAGCTCATAAATGATCCATTTCACCTTAGCTAGCTCATAAACGACCCATTTCAACTTAGTTAGCTCATATATGATCCATTTCACGTAAGTTAGCTCATAAATGACATACTCTTCTTGTTCTAGTCTTCTTCTTGTTCTACTCTTCTTGTTCTAGTCTTCTTCTTGTTCTACTCTTCTTCTTGTTCTACTCTTCTTGTTCTAACTTTCTTATTTTTCATTTTGCAGAGTTCATTCACTTGACGAAAGCTTGCATAGATGGAGTGCTCCTTATCCCTTTCTCTGTTTCTTTTTGTATCGTTGAACTATGCATGTATCGTTGGATGAAACTATTGTAATATATATGGTTGGATGCCTCTATGTTGAACTTGTTATGTATGATGGAACTATGATGAAGTTATGTGTTGGATGCATGTAATATATATGGTTGGATATCTTATATGTTTGCTCTGTAATGGCCTTTTGAAATATATCTATATATGTCATCTATATTTGTGATGAAAATTGTTGGATTTAATAAAAAAACAGATAAAAGAGCCAATATGCAGGCTCTTTGCCGTCTGCCACCGACGGCAACGAGCTCTTTGCCGTCTGCCGCGGATGGCAAAGAAGACACGTGGCATCCAGCTGTGCTTCCTGGGAGCTGACCCATTTGGCCAGTTTGCATACAGTGGCAGACGGCAAAGACTTTGCCATCAGTGGTAGACGGCAAAGAACATGCCATGTAGTGACGTGTAGATGACATCACACGGCGGACGGCAAAGACACTAGAAAGTTTGCCGTCAGCGGCGGACGGCAAAGGCCTGCCGTTAGCCACTTAACGGACTGACAGTGCAATTATTGCCGTCCGCCTTCTTTGCCGTCTGCCGAGCTCTCTTTGCCGTCTGCGGCGGACGGCAAAGACTTTGCCATCAGTAGCAGACGGCAAAGTAGCTGTTTACCGAAGCCTACTTTGCCGGAGCCTTTTGCCGTCCGCGGCTGACGGCAAAGGCCTTTGCCGTCCGCCGTTCATGCCTTTGCCGTCTGCCGTGGCGGACGGCAAAGTAGCTGATTCCTGTAGTGGTGGATTCTCTATGCACAATCCCCCAAGCTGGGTAAGTGGTCGTATTTACTTGCTCATCCGTTTAGTGTTCCCATTGTTAAATACTTAGTCTGATGACTCCAACGCAGGAACTGCACCGGGCCGTTAAGGAGATAAGCAGCCCGCCTCCACAACCCGAGGACTCAGGACGGTCTCTCGACCCGGCCTCTCAAGAGGATCCGGACATATCTGTGGAGCTGATTGATGGAGTGTTCCATTAATTGAGCGAGGACAACACCTTGGTGGCCATTATGGCCGATTACCCAGGGCTAATCCAAACATCCCAGGTACCTGAGATCGAAGTCCCTGTACCCCGGACAGGGGTCCGTCCACGCGTGTTTAATTTCCTGATTGCAACCGAAATTTGCAGGGGAGGTTTTTGAGGTAGAAGGCCGAACCTGCGGCGACAAACCAACCAGGGGCCGCAGGGCCCCATGGGCAAAAAAGAGGTGCAGTCCGGACCAAGGCATCAGCGTGAAGGTATGGCACGCCCCTTTATCCCAGTTGTTATACCGTCGAGGCACACTTGACGCTCGTGCCCTTTTCAGGACAAAGAGACCTCGCCGGACTATATCCGGAGAGGTTGTTAATCGTGCTTCCACCAGCCAGGCTCCAAAGCCTGGTCCGAGGGCGGAAGCGAACGCAAGGCGTGTGCCAGACGTTCCTCTGACAGAGGATGCGGACAGTTATCTTCCACCAACTCAAAGGTGGAAAGTGCCATGAACCACAGGCATCACCGGACAATTCTTCGCGACGCTTGCTTGTCCCAAGAGGCATTAGATGCCTTCAATTCGGGAGATGCGCACCTCCGTGCCGCTCAAAATGGTCTAGCCAGAGCCACGGAGCAATATGTAAAAGACATATGGGTAAGAAAATTTTGGTAAATATATATGTAGGAGTAGCCCCCGAGACTGAAAACAGTTAGAATAACTGGTTTAAGGATCATTTGAAATGCAGGTTCTTACAGAAAAGAATTCCCTACTGACCCAGGAGCTGGAAGAGTGCAAAGCCCAACTGGGGGCCGCAGTAGCCGCGGCAGGGGAGCCTAAGGAGACCCCCTCTGGTAATATACATTTCTAAAGATAAGTATGTGGCGAAGCACGGCTTTTGTGCGAATCTGACAAATAAAATTGCAGATGGCGCCGGATTGAACCCGGAAAGGCAACACCTCGAACACCAACTAAAGGCTGGTGAGAGGGTGTTGTTAAAGGTGATGGGGGAGAAGAACGTTCTCCAAGATGCCAACACCCGGCTGGGCGTTGAGCTAAAAGATGTTCGTGCCCAGCCGTCAGACTCCGTGAAGGAGAATCAGCGGCTTCGGCGCGACATATTTAGTAAGTGCTTGAATGAACCTTTTAAAAGAAAGTTCGGCGGTGTCGTTGATTAACAGAGCAATATCCGTAGGTATGTTAACAGGTCGCCCTGCAGAGGAGATGCCCGGTTCTACAGGTGACCTTCTGCCCGAACTCTTGCAATTGCTCGATCGAGTTCGGCGGGCGATGCGAGGCGTCGCCCAGGTCCTGTGGCCATCCGTCTCCACACCCGAAGGTCTTGGAGAGCTTGCGGAGAAGCTGAGGGGAGCACGGCGGCGCTTCCAGTTGTGGAAGATATCAGCCTGCTGTCAAGGCGCTAGGGAGGCCTGGGCCATGGTGAAGACGCGGTATTCACAGGCCGACCCCAACCATATGGCCGAGGTTGGTCCTGTTGGGCCCGATGGGAAGGGGATCCTTGTGAGCTTAGTATACGGCCAAGTAGAGTTGGCCGCAAAGTATTCCCAGCAGGACTGTAAATTAGACAGCCTGTTAGATGGTATTGAAGAGGAGTACAATCAGTCAAAATGACTATGTAATTTAATTGACATTTATAATGCCTTCTAGCCGGATTGTAGATCGTTTGGCATGGCCGACCTTTTCGCTTCAGCCTCGGGACCTGATGGTCCGGGGTGTGTCCGAATTCCCATGCAGTTATATATTAACCGTGGAATGCGTGGAGACCAGGCATACGGGTCATTATGGCGTGAACAGACAAGTGCCCGACTAGTTATGTTATATTACATGGTTAGTAAGAAACATCTTCCAGGGAGAATAGTTCCGTTAGGGGTTCCTTTCCCTGGGAGTCATGCCCTAAAGTGCATGTCCATGCTGCGAAGAGAAACACAGGAAAAACATCATCTTTAGTTCACCGACCGAATATTCCCTTAAGAACGCTAGCTTTCGGCTTCACCCAGTCTGAGGTACACATCCGACTGACCCGGCAGTAACAATCGTAGAGGTGCTCCCTTTACCGCCTAGCCGAACAATCGGGAACGTAGGGGTAAGCACAGGAGCCAGGCAACCCAGCTTGGCCAAAACTTAAGTCATATCGATGCATATAGTGGTGAATAAAAGGTACACGTGGAAGTTTGACACATGTGTTGGGCGTGAAGCCCGTAGGAATAAGCTTCTGTTGAAAGAAGCCCCCAGGTTTGCTGAGAGCGGGTAGCGCGTCACTTTGTGAGCCTCTAAAGGCTATAAGAGGGAAAGAGAGAGAGAAGGAGAGAAATGTAAGACAGAAGGTATATGTAAAAAATGGACAGAGTAAGGAGACGAACACAGGATCCGGCGCTAGGCATAGAATCTTCGGAGGCGGGCTGCATTCCATGGGTTCGGCTCGAGTCGGTGATCCGACGCACTTCGTAGGCGGTACGCACCACCAGTCAGGACTTGGTCGATGATGAAGGGACCTTCCCACTTGGGCTTGAGTTTGTCCTTTTTCTTGTCCGGCAGGCATAGAACTAATTTGCCAACGTTGTAATTTTTGGCCCGTACTTCTCTGCTTTGGTATCTTCGAGCATGCTGCTGATAAAATGCAGAACGGGCTTTTGCCACGTCACGCTCCTCCTCTAATGCGTCCAAAATGTCCTGCCGATCGAGCTCAGCTTCTCTTTCTTCGTACATGCGAACTCGAGGTGAGTCATGAATTATGTCGCAAGGCAAAACTGCCTCCGCGCCGTACACCATGAAGAATGGTGTATATCCGGTGGTGCGATTCGGTGTGGTCCGCAGCCCCCAGAGTACGGAGTCGAGCTCCTCTACCCAGTGTGTGGTAGATTCCTTGAGGGATCGTACTAATCTGGGTTTAATGCCGCTCATGATAAGACCGTTTGCACATTCGACCTGGCCGTTAGTCTGTGGGTGATAGACAGAAGCGTAATCGAGCTTGATGCCCAAGTTTATGCACCAGAGTTTTACCTCGTCGGCTGTAAAGTTCGTGCCATTATCGGTGATGATGCTATGGGGGACGCCGTAACGGTGTACAACCCCGGATATGAAGTCTATCACAGGCCTGGATTCGGCCGTCTTAACAGGCTTGGCTTCTATCCATTTGGTGAACTTATCCACCATGACGAGTAGGTACTTCTGCTTGTGGGTTCCGCCTTTAAGGGGTCCAACCATATCAAGCCCCCAGACTGCAAAGGGCTAAGTGATGGGGATAATTTGGAGGGCGGTGGGTGGCATATGGCTTTGGTTTGCAAAGAGCTGGCAACCGGTGCATCGCTGGACTAAGTCCTGAGCGTCTGCTCGGGCCGTCGGTCAATAAAAACCTGTACGGAAGGCCTTGCTTACCAGAGATCGGGCTGCGGCGTGATGACCGCCGAGTCCGGCATGGATTTCAGCCAGGAGATTCCACCCCTCCTCTTCGGAGATGCACCTTTGAAGGACTCCGGTAGTGCTTTTCTTATAAAGCTCCACCTCGTGGACTCTATAGGCTTTGGATCGCCGCACTATGCAGTGTGCCTCATTCTGGTCCTCGGGGAGTACCTGCCTAGTAAGGTAGGCAAGGAATGGTTCCGTCCATGGGGCAATGACGGCCATTATTACATGGGCTGAAGGTGTTACTTCAATGGCAGAGCCACCGATTGTGTCAGAATGCTTAGAGTCGGGCGGTGCGGTTGAGTCCGGGCTGTTATTGTTCGGCTCCCCTTCCCATGCCACCGATGGCCTAAAAAGCCTTTCCAAGAAGATATTGGGGGGGACTACATCGCGTTTTGCGCTGATGCGTGCCAGGACATCTGTCGCCTGATTATTTTCCCGGGCTATATGGTGAAATTCAAGCCCCTTGAACCGAGCTGACATTTTTAGGACGGCGTTGCGGTAAGCCACCATTTTCGGATCCTTGGCATCGAAGTCTCCGTTTATTTGGGATATTGCGAGGTTCGAGTCCCCGCGCACCTCTAGGTGTTGGATGCCCATGGATACTGCCATCCAGAGACCATGTAGAAGAGCCTCGTATTCGGCTGTGTTGTTGGAGTCCATGTACAGAATCTGTAGTACATATTGAACTGTGTCTCCTGTGGGGGACGTCAGAACGACACCAGCCCCTAGTCCGGCCAACATTTTGGAGCCGTCGAAATGCATGATCCAATTTGAATATGTGCTATACTCTTTAGGGAGTTCGGCCTCCGTCCATTCTGTGACGATATCGGCCAAAACTTGTAACTTGATGGCTCGTCGTGGCTTATAAGTTATGTCGAACGGGAGGAGCTCGATGGCCCATTTCGTGATTCGGCCCGTTGCGTCACGGTTGTTGATAATGTCATTAAGTGGTACTTCCGAGGCTACTGTTATCGAACACTCTTGAAAGTAGTGTCGTAGCTTCTGGGATGCCATGAATACCGCGTACGCAATCTTTTGATAATGCAGGTACCGTGATTTGCAGGGAGTGAGGACAGTGGACACATAATAGACAGGCCTTTGAAGGGGGAATTTGTGTCCGTCCGCTTCTCGTTCGACGACGAGCACTGCGCTTACAACCTGATGTGTTGCTGCGATGTACAATAGCATTGGTTCGCCGGTGTTTGGCATGGCCAGGACTGGGTTTGTTGCTAGTATGGCTTTTATTTCGTCGAGTCCGGCCGTGGCTGTGTCTGTCCATTTGAAGTGTTCGGTCCGCCGAAGGAGGCGGTAAAGGGGAAGGGCCTTTTCTCCGAGGCGGGAGATAAAGCGGCTTAGAGCCGCCACACATCCGATTAACTTTTGTATTTGTTTGAGGTCCTTTGGGACATCCAATTGCGACAGAGCTCGGATCTTGGCTGGATTTGCTTCAATTCCTCTATTGGATACAATGAAGCCCAAGAGCTTTTCGGCTGGGACGCCGAAAACGCATTTTTCCGGGTTGAGCTTGATGCCGTATGTTCGAAGATTATCAAATGTGAGCCTCAAGTCATCTACTAGAGATTCAACATGTCTTGTTTTGATGACCACATCATCTACGTATGCCTCCACTGTGTTACCGATCTGGCTTGCTAGACATGTCTGAATCATGCGCTGATATGTTGCGCCGGCGTTTTTGAGCCCGAAGGGCATCATGTTGAAGCAGAATGGCCTGTATGGTGTGATAAATGCCATTGCGGCTTGGTCTGATTCTGCCATCTTGATATGATGGTAGCCAGAATATGCATCGAGGAAACACAATGAATCGTGTCCTGCGGTGGCATCGATAATTTGGTCGATGCGGGGGAGAGGGAAGGGATCCTTTGGGCAAGCCCTGTTGAGGTCTTTAAAATCGACACACAGGCGCCAGGATTTGTCCTTCTTTGGTACCATCACCAGGTTTGCTAGCCAGTCCGGATGTTTTATATCTCTGATGAATCCGGCCTCCAATAGCTTTGCTAGTTCCTCTCCCATAGCCTGTCTCTTAGGTTCGGAAAAATGCCGAAGAGCCTGTTTGACAGGTTTGAATCCTGTTTGGATATTTAAGCTGTGCTCGGCCAGCCTGCGTGGGATTCCTGGCATGTCTGAAGGATGCCAGGAGAAAATGTCCCAGTTCTCCCATAGGAACTCTCGCAATGCAGCGTCGACATCAGGCTTTAACTGTGCCCCGATGGAAGCTGTTTTGTTGGGGTCCGTTGGATGGACTTGGAATTTGACTATTTCATCTGCTGGTTTAAAGGAGGTGGACTTGGATCTTTTGTCGAGTACCACGTCGTCCCTATTCACGGTAGAGCGCAGCGCAGTCAGTTCCTCGGCCGCTAGGGCTTCGGATAGTGCCTTGAGGGCCAGTGCGGCTGTCCCGTTAGGCCCGGGCATCTTGAGCTTCATGTACCCATAATGGGGTATTGCTTGGAAGATTGTGAATGCCTCCCGCCCTAGCAAAGCGTGATAACCACTTCTGAACGGGGCCACGTGGAACGTGACCTCTTCGGACCTGTAATTGTCCGGCGTGCCGAAAACCACATCTAGTGTGATTTTTCCTGTACAGCGCGCTTCCCAACTGGGGATTATTCCTCTAAAGGTTGTACTGCTTCGCGTGATGCGGTTCCAGTCTATATCCATTTTTTGGAGAGTTTCCTCATAGATGAGGTTCAATCCGCTGCCGCCGTCCATGAGTACCTTGGTGAGACGAAAGCCGTCCACTATTGGACTGAAGACCAATGCGGCTGGTGCTCGGGCTGTTCGGAATTTAGGTTCATCACTGGCGTTGAAGGTAATGGCCGTGTCACTCCATGGGTTTATTGTTGCTACTTGGTAGACTTCGGCAAGGCTGCGGAGTGTCCTTTTTCACATGTTATTTGATGCGAAGGTCTCGAAGACTGTTAATACCGTATTGGTGTCTCTGGGGTGGCTTTCTGTGGCTTCGGGGATTAGGAGGTTTTCGCCAATTTTGGCCACCTGCCAGAGTATCCAACATGCTCTAAGGCTGTGATTTGGTGTGGCGTCCTCTATACTATGAATTTTACAGGGTCCATTAAGCCATCCTTCCAGTACGGTTCCATGCCCTGCAGAGGGTTTTTGCCTTTTGGTGTTTGACCCAGGTGTCTGGCGATGATGCACCCTTTTATTTCAGACTGGGCTTGCATTAAGGGCCGGATTGTCCCAAAATTTTGTTTCGGTTTTCCGGGTGGTTTCCATCACACAGTACTTTCGTACTATGGACTCTAAGTCAGCGAAGCGTGTAATATCACGGCGACTTATGGCGTTGAGTATTCCCTTGTCCGTGCAATTATTGTAGAATGATGAAATTGCGTCTTCCTCACAGCAACCCTTTATCCTGTGCATAACTAGGAGGAATCTGGCCTAGTAATGATGTACTATTTCTTTGGGCTCTTTTCTGATTTGGGATAGATCACTAATGTTCAGGTGGGTGGGTGGAATTGAATCCGAAGCCTTACCCCTTCTGAGGCTCAGAGGCCGAGGAATTTCCGAACTCAAAAGTTTGGATTCCTGGATGTCGTCCGATGAATCCAGTCCGTCACCTGATTCTTGGTTCAGGTCTTGAGTGATATCCTCCCCTCCGCGGACATCCGGCTTGGAGGGATCGGGAATCCAGACGTAGCGAGTCCTTAGGATAGATGAAGGGTCGCCGCACTGTCCCTCTACCACGGCAACGTGATGGGTGGCTTGGGGAGAGTTAATCTCTCTCAGATCGGTTTTAGGCCCAATCTGGTCGTAATCCGTAGTGACTCCCAGGGCGGCGAAACGATCCAAGAGCTCATTTATGGAGGAAAGCTCTATTGGATTTAACTGCTCGGCAAGTTCCGAGTTGACATGAAGATTGTTTTCGATGGCTCGAGAGGTCATCGTCGGTGTAGAAGCCGAACAGGTGGTCATAAGAAAACCACCCAGCCGGAGGGTTCGGCCGACAGCCAAAGCTCCCTTAGCAACGGTGCCGTCTTTAAAGACAGGGCGAGGCATCCTTCCTGATGGCGACGACACATAGGAACTCTCAATGAAAGCACCAATGTCGGTGTCAAAACCGGCGGATCTCGGGTAGGGGGTCTCGAACTGTGCGTCTAGGCCGGATGGTAATAGGAGGCAGGGGACACGAAGTTTTACCCAGGTTCGGGCCCTCTCGATGGAGGTAAAACCCTACGTCCTGCTTGATTAATATTGATGATATGGGTAATACAAGAGTTGATCTACCACGAGATCAGAGAGGCTAAACCCTAGAAGCTAGCCTATGGTATGATTGTTGATGTGTATGTTGTCCTACGGACTAGAACCCTCTGGTTTATATAGACACCGGATAGGGTTAGGGTTACATAGAGTCGGTTACAATGGTAGGAGATATGAACATCAGTATCGCCAAGCTTGCCTTCCACGCCAAGGAAAGTCCCTTCCGGACATGGGACGAAGTCTTCAATCTTGTGTCTTCATAGTCCAGGAGTCCGGCCGAAGGTATAGTTCGGCTATCCGAACACCCCCTAATCCAGGACTCCCTCAACGACCGACTTGCATCGGAAGAGTACTGTACGTGGAGAGGCTGACAGCTGGGTCCAGGCGGCTGCAAGGAAGTGCCTCCTTATTACGCGCAAAATAATTATTCCTCCACCTTACAGCAGTGACCCACCGGACGGGCCACCTTATTTCGTGAAAAAAACGTTTCTCCCTGACTGCTCGGACCCACCGGACGGGCCAACGTATTTCACGAAAAAAACGTTCCCCCCGCTGTCAGCTCAGACCCATCGGAAGTGCCTCCTTATTACGCACAAAAAAATGAATGCCCACCATGGTGGGAGGCTGACTTGTGGGCCTACTAAGTTTACTGGGACGGGGCCCTTTGTCAACTTTAGTCAATATGAACGATTCTAGCTCTAGTGACCGTACGATGTCCATCCAACGGCCGTAGTGCTTCTTTAACCTCTGGTCTTCTTGCTCCAGCCGCCCAAAGCAGCGCCGGTCGTGCCGCATGCTCCTGCCTCCCGTGGGCGGCTGTGCTGCCGCGGAGGCCTCACCGCCCCTACTATTCCCACCGCTGGCCAGGCCCTGCGGCGATGGCAGCCTCACACCGCAGACGAACCAGTGAACCCTCGTACTCCTCTCCGCGCGGGCTTCCACTGCCGTGTCTTCCCAGGCTCCCCATCGTCCCCTTCCTAGGCCTCGCCGTCGTCCACCGCCCTGGTGCTCTCAGCGCGGCGTGGTCAACGTGGTCAAGGAACGACTTCCATCGGACATGGACTGTACGTGGAGAGGCTGACAGCTAGGTCCACGGCCACAGCAAGGAAGTGCCTCCTTATTACGTGCAAAATAATTATTCCTCCACCTGACAGCGGGGACCCGCCGGACGGGCCACCGTATTTCGTGAAAAAAGGTTTCCCCCCTGACTGTTGGGACCCACCAGCTACACCTTCGCACGCAAGGAAGTGCGTCCGGGCAAAAAAAACGATTCGCCCCCCTGACTGCTGGGACCCACCAGCTACATCTTCGCACGCAAGGAAGTGCCTAACAGTCGGGACCCACCTGGTCGAAGCATACGTAGCATTGTCATTCTGGTCGCGAACGTGTACGTACATATATACTGGTCGATGTAGAGGCGTGCACGTGTCGTAGTAGAGACGCGCACGTAGCATGTACACGTACGTACATCGGTCAGGGTGCAAGAAAGAAAATACGGCCACGTATGTGTACATACGGGCTGGGTCTCGAATGCTCATGTACATGGTTGGCTAGGAACGGAGAAACATAGTCGTCGTCGTGTTCATGGGGAGGCAACGGAATGCGTCGTGTTCATGGGGAGGCAACTGAATGCGTCGTGTTCATGGGGAGGGCTTGGATGGAATAGGCGATGGGAACGAGGCCTGGCGTATGGCAGAACGGAGGAAACGGCCTTGTGTTCGACCGCCCATGTTCGAAACGGGATCCTGTTCATCGGGAGGGGTCTGGCGTACCACAAAACGGAGGAAACGGACCTCCTACGGTCGAAACGGGGGTCCTGTTGATCGGGAGGGGTGTGGCATACGGCAAAATGGAGGAAACGGACCTCCTACGGTCGAAACGGGGGTCCTGTTGATCGGCAAGGGTGTGGCGTACCGCAAAACAGAGGAAACGGACTTGTGTTGGGGCGCTACGGTCGAAACGGGGGTCCTGTTCATCGGGAGGGGTGTGGCGTACCACAAAACGGGACTCCACGGGATATTGTTCATCTCCACCGTCGACCTCGTCTAGCCTCCACGGGCTCCTTTTCATCCAGCCTCCACGGGCTCATGTTCATCCAGCCTCCATGGGCTCCTGTTCATCCAGCCTCCATCGCGCACTACTCCACCGGCTACTATTCAACCACCCCTCCACCGTCTACTGTTCATCCAGCCATCCACACCATGGGGTCCTGTTCAACCACCCCTCCACGGGCACCCCTCCACCGTCTACTATTCATCCAGCCCTCCACACCATGGGGTCCTGTTCAACCGCCCCTCCACGGGCACCCCTCCACCGTCTACTGTTCATCCAGCCCTCCACACCACGAGATCCTGTTCATCCACCCCTCCACGGGCACCCCTCCATCGTCTATTGTTCATCCAGCCCTCCTCCACACCACGAGGTCCTGTTCATCCAGAGGCAACGCCACCGCTCATTGTTCATCCAACCCCCCCCCCCCCCCCCCCGCAATGCTCACTGTTCATCCCATCGATTAGCTTCAGTTAGCAGCAGTAGTGAAGGAATCGCTCGATCGGGTTCAGTTAATAGCCATCGATCGATCGCTCGGGTTCAGTAACGCGTAGCCTGCAGTGCAGTCGCTCGGGTTCAGTTAGAGCCAACGCCTCGCACACATGCACGTACGTGTACGAGAGAAACGTGCATCGCTCGGCCCCCGACCTCCCACCGTAACCGGGAACTCCCCGAAATTTTCCTCCCCCTCGCTTGTACCACGGTTTTTTCCGTCATGGACGGCCCAAAGAATGTCATGCAGCTGCGTCTCCAGCCCGCCCAGGGTGAAAAGCCCATTTTTTGTCCTGATTTTTTGTCATAGAAGTAGGAGCCCACCACATCTATGATGATACTGGGTTTTGTCACAATTATCGTCATAGAAGTGTCATATGTATGATAGAAATTTTTTTCGTTCGGCCCAAAATGTCACGGATGCGTCCTTTTTTTGTAGTGGATGGCCGTGCCAAGGTCTTCGGGTGGTAGTGATGAGGACAACAGCGACAACCCATGACGCATCAAGAACATGGACGACCGTTCCGACGAGTCGTATTTGCCGGTGACTCTGCGCCCCCCATCTGGTCCTCCGGCAGCGTCACCATCCACGCTTGCTCTCTGGTTTTTTCCTCCCTGTCGGGGAGCGGTTCCACCCTAATCCTGGGGAGGCGCCGAATCCCAGTTGGGTCCGCCACCGGCCTCTACGAGCTCTTCCTGTAGGATATGGACAGGGGCAAAGGCATTACGGGGCACTTATCTTTTTCCAATCTTAAATCTGGAGGCCCTAGCCAAATTTTAATTCAAATAATGTAATACCTCGACTCCATGTTTGTGTTCGTAATGCTTGTACTTGTATCAGCATATTAATGAAAAAGATGAACCTTGCCGGGAACCCGTACATGTGTATGTCCATGCCAAGGCGAGATGCCTCTTTAATGTAAATAAACGAGTTTTCCCCGATAGGCTATCCTGCCGGCACCCTTTTTATCTACCGGAGAGCTACGTCTACCGGCTGACAGTCAAAGGGGCCAGCCCCCCGCCAACTTCTTTTTACCAAAGGACACTACGACCATCCTGACCGAAGCAACATTCAAGTCAGGGATGGGAGCACCTAATCCTCAAAGAGTGGAGAGGTTTTCTTATGCACAAGTTATAGCTTACAGAACACTAACGAACAAGATGTAGAACTTATCTGTTTGGCTTGCAGGGGATCGCAGTGCTGGGCAGTCTTCTCAATTCCTTGTCAGAGCCAAGTTCACGGTGGGAACCTCTAGCTTCATGCAGATGAGAATGAACGCAACATGCGATCCTATCTATATGCATATGCAAATGCTCATGAAATGCTTATGCAGTGATCTCCGGAATGCTCATGCATGCATGCGGTCTTGGTCGGGGGCCCCCATAGTGCTTCTTTATTCTCTTGCATAGGGTCATCGCCTTGGCTTTGTACAAGGGGTTACATGCAGCTGAGGAAAGGCCTGTACAAAAGGGTGGCTGCCGGGCAGGGCCCGACAGCCGCGCCTTACGGGTAGAACTTGCGGAGATGCTAAATATTCCATGAGTTTTGCAACTGAGTGCCATCTCCGGTCTCCAGACGCACTGCGGCAGGTCTGGTGACTCATACTACCCGGTAAGGGCCTTCCCACTTCGGTGACAACTTGTTTGTACCCTTGGCGGACTAAATGAGCCTAAGGACAAGGTCAACTTCCTCAAAAGACCAGGTGTGAACACTGTGGTAGCGACGCAGGGCTTGAGGATAGCATGCAGCATGCGTAGCAGCCCGGAGACGGTTCTCCTCGAGTAGCATAGCGTCATCACGCTGGTGCTGATCTTGCGCTACTTCATCATAGGCAAGCACTCGAGGCGACCCATAAATGAGTTCCGTGTGGATAACTAATTCTGCCCTATAGACCAGGGAGAACGGAGTCTGCCCGGTAGCTCGGTTTGGTGTCGTTCTGAGGGACCAGAGAACTACCGACAGCTCCTCGATCCACGGCCTTCCGTGCTTCCACAGCGTATCAAGGTTCTCGTCTTGAGTCTGCGCAGCACTTCAGTGTTCGCCCTCTCAGCTTGTGCATTGCTCCAGGGGTGTGCCACAGAGGCAAATGAGATCTTGCATCCGAGGGCATGAACATGTTGCATGAAGGCGCGGCTCGTGAACTGGGTGCCGTTGTCGGTAATGATCCTTGCCAGAACTCCAAAACGACACACCAGCTCTTTCAAGAACTTGATAGCTGACTGATCAGCCACCTTTTCACGGCAGTCACTTCCGGCCACTTTGTAAACTTGTCGATAGCAATGAACAAGAATTAAAAGCCCCCGATTGCTTGGGGTAAGGGGTTGAGCATATCGAGCCCCCAGACTGAAAATTACCATGATAGAGGGATTGTTTGAAGAGCTTGGGTAGGCAGGTGGGTTTTGTTGGAATGGAACTAGAAAGCTTCTCATTTTGTGACTAGCTCGACCGCATCTTGGAGGGTCGTGGGCCAATAGAATCCTTGCCGGAATGCTTTCCCAACTAATGCCCTTGATCCAATGTGGAGCCTCACATGCCTTTGTGTATCTCAGCCAGCAGTTCCTTTCCTTCTTCCCGGCAAATGCACTTCAATTTCACACCGTTGGGCCTCCTTCTGTACGGTGTGTCATCGACAAACTGATACATACTGGCCTCCGGGCTACTTTTTCAGCATCATCTTGGTCGCCGGGAAGTTCTCCGGTCTGGAGGAAGTGGACAATTTACCTTGCCCAAGTTGGAGCTTGGGGCTCGGCAACGAGGACTAGCGGCACCTCCTCTACTGCGGGAGCACATGCCTCGTTCATGTGGTCCATGGGCCCGACAGGCAATGAGGAGTTGTGTCCGGCAGGGTCTCTGCCAGGAGCGAACGACTCTATTGGGAGAGGCTTATCGGTGTCCAACTTCTCCTTTTCTGGGCCATTGTTGTTGGGGATACAGAGGGCCGAGTGAGATGCAGAACAAAAGTCTCTAGTTCCACAAGAAGCTTCCGCGCAGCACACTTTGACCGATGATCAGCTATGCTGTTTTCCGCATGGGGTACGTGCTCTGTTTACAATCTATCAAAGTGCTCCTCCAATCTCACTTCCTTGACGTATGCCTCCATCAATGGAGTTTGGTAATCCTTATTGACTTGTCTCACCACAAGCTGTGAATCTCCTCGAATGATCAGCGTCTTTATTCCCAATTCAGCTGCAATCCTGAGCCCGGCAAGGAACCCTTCATACTCAGCTGTATTGTTGGTTGCTTCTTCCCAGGCAAAAATGCATTTGGATGACGTACTTCAAGTTCTCCCCGGAGGGGGTGATGAGAAGCACGCTAGCTCCTGCACCTTGTAGGTAAAAAGCACCATCAAGATACATAATCCATTCTTGGGGCGATTCGTTGCCGGAGATAACTGTCTCTGTTACTTCCTCATCAGGGGTTGGCGTCCATTCTACAATAAACTCTACTAATGCCCTGCTCTGAATAGTTGATGTGCTCTCAAACCTCAAACCAAAACTGGATAACTCCAAAGCCAATTCCAATATTCTGCCGGTAGCCTCAGGGTTTCGGAGTATCCTTTGCAACGGGAAGCGAATGACAACCGTGATCTTGTGGGCTTGGAAGTAGTGGCGTAGTTTCCTTGAGGCCATGATGAGACCAAAGATCAACTTTTGCACGCCAGAGTACCTCGATCTAGCTCCCTGTAACAGGGGGCTGACGAAGTACACTGGGACTGCACCACTTTCTTCCTTGTCGCGTCCTTGGGGTTGCTCTCGTTGCCGTGCTCATTGTTGTCCTGATCCTTTTCTAACTCTGTCGGTCCCTCCTCATTCTCTGCCTCATCCACTTCTTGCTGCGCTACCAAGACTGCACTGACCACCTGGTTGGTTGCCTCTAAGTATAGCTGCAATGGCTCCTGGGGTTTGGGAGCAACCAAGGTATGCATAGAGGACATGTAGACCTTCAACTCTTGCAATGCTGCATCTGCTTCGGGATTCCACCTCATAGGACCTGCCTTCTTCAAAATTTTGAAAAACGGCAGGGCACGCTCGGCAGACTTGGAGATGGATCTACTTAGCGCGGCAATGCACCCTGTCAGACGCCTAACATCCTTACCTGTCCTTGGCGCTTGAATCTTCTCGATAGCTTTGATCTTGTCAGGGTTGGCTTGAATCCCACGATGGGACATGAAGAACCCGAGCAACTTGCCGAAGGGAACATCAAATACACACTTTTCTGGGTTGAGCTTCAAATTGATCTTGCGTAGATTAGCAAACGGCTCCTCCAAATCCTGAATAAGGGTGGCTCTATCCTTGGTCTTGAGCACAATGTCATCCATATAAGCTTCTATGTTTCTATGCAGCTGTGGCTCAAAACCAATCTTGAATGCCCTTGCAAAAGTGGACCCGACACTCTTTAATCCAAATGGCATGCGGACAAAGTAGTATGTACCACATGGAGTAATGAACGACGTCTTCTCCTCATCTTCCTTGGACATGAAGATTTGGTGATACCCAGAATATGCATCCAGAAAGGAGAGAAAATCACAACCTGAGGTGGAATCCATGATCTGATCAATACGTGGCAAGGGAAATGGGTCCTTCGGGCAAGCATTGTTGATATCTATGAAATCTATGCCAAGCCTCCACTTCCTGTTAGCCTTCCGGACTACCACTGGATTTGCCAACCATGTGGGATGTAACACTCCTCTGACCAAATCAGCTGCCTCAAGTTTCTTGATCTCTTCCACAATGAACTATTGCCTCTCCAAGGCCTTCTTCCGTACTTTCTGCTTGATAGGTCGGGCGTGTGGGCAGACAACATGGTGGTGCTCGATTACCTCCCTTGGAACACCGGGGATATTAGATGGTTGCCAAGCAAACACATCAACATTCGCCCGCAGGAAGGCAACGAGTGCGCTTTCCTATTTGTCATTGAGGGTGGTGTAGTGACCTTGGATTTCTTGCTGTTGGAACACTCAAGCACGTCATCAACGGGTGTCGTGCACTCAGTGGGGGCATGCTTCCCGGACTCCTTGTCGGAGGCCCTACAATCCCTCTTTTTCCTTTGCTTTCCTTGGCGGGAGCTAGTGTAGCCGCTGCCTCTGCCGCGACTGTGTCCCGGTACATCTTGTGCGCACAAATGATTGCATCCTTCTCATCTTATGGGATGGTGATGTCTCCCAGTGGCCCAGGCATCTTCAAAGTGTTGTAGGCATAGTGGGATGCCGCCATGAATTTAGCAAGGCCGGGCGTCCAAGAATCCCATTGTATGGCAGGTGGAGATTGACCACATCAAAAACAATCCTCTTAGTCCGGTAGTTTAGTTCTCCCACAAACATTACCAGCAACGT